>NC_064810.1:114273613-114343739 GCF_023721935.1 Panthera uncia | reverse complement strand
CCCTTTCCCTCCCTTTCCCTCCCTTTCCCTCCCTTTCCCTCCCTTTCTCTCCCTTTCCTTCCTTTCTCTCCCTTTCCTTCCTTTCTCTCCCTTTCCCTCCTTTCTCTCCCTTTCCTTCCTTTCCCTCCCTTTCCTTCATTTCCCTCCCTTCCTCCTTACTGAAGTATGCTTGATTCACAATGTTACATTGATTTCATGTATACACCATAGTGACTCAACAAGTGTATGCATTATGCTATGTTCACCATAGGTATAGCTCCTCTCACCATACAATGCTATTACAATAACATTGACTATGTTTCCTATGCTGTAACTGTTAATTTAATGATGCATTGGTTCCATAGCTAGAAGCCTCTATCTCCTACTCACCCTCACCCATTTTGCCAGTTCTCCAAACCACACCCCCTCTCTGGTAACTGTCAGTTTGTTCTCCATATTTAAAAGTATATGTTTGTTTGTTTTGTTTTGTTTTTTTGATTCCACATACAAGTGAAATATGTTATTGGTTTGTCTTTATCTGACTTATTTCACTTAGCGTTATTACATCTATCTCCATCCATGTTGTTGCAAATGACAATATCTCATCCTTTTTTATAGTTGATTAGTATCCCATTGTGTGTATATACCACATCATCTTTATGGCTCATCAATCAATGGATTGCTTCCATATCTCAGCTATTGTAAATAATCCTGAAATAAACATAGAATGCATATATTGTTTTAAATTGAGTGTTTTTACATTCTTAGGGTAAATCCCCAGTAGTGGAATTTCTGGATCATATGATATTTCTATTTTTAATTTTTTGAAGAACCTCATATTATATTCCACAGTGGCTGCACTAATTTACATTCTTACCAATAGTGTACAAGGGTTCCTTTTTCTCCACATCCTTGCCAACATTTGTTATTTCTTGTCTTTTTAATTCTAGATATTTTGACAGGTGTATGGTCATACATTGTGGTTTTATTTGAATTTCCATGATGGTGAGTGATGTTGAGCATCTTGTCATGTGTCTGTTGGCTCTCTATATGTCTTCTTTGGAAAAATGTGTATTCTGGTCCTCTGTTCAATTTTAATTGCATTGTTATTAATTTGGTTAGGAGTTGTATGATTTCTTTATATGTTTTGGATGTTAATACCTTATCCACTATATCATTTGCAAATATATTCGCCCAGTCAGTAGGTTGATTTGTTGTTTCACTGATGACTTTTTTCACTGTGCAAAAACTTTTTATTTTAATGTAGTCCCAATAGTTTATTTTTGCTTTTATTTCCCTAGCCTGACCAGACATATCTAGAAAAAATATTTCTATGGCCAGTGTCAAAGAAATTACTCTCTGTTTTCTTTCTGAATTTTATGATTTCACATCTAGCTTTTATGTCTTTAATCAATGAGTTTATTTTTGTGGGTGGTATAAGAAAGTGGTCCAGTTTCATTCTTTTATATGTAGCCGACCAGTTATCCCAGCACCATTTATTGAAGAGATTGTCATTTCCCCATTGTATATTCTTGCCTAATTTGTCATAGATTAGTTGAACACATAGATTAGTTGACCACATAACAGTATTTTCCCAATCTGTGAGCTTAGATTATCTTTTTATTTGTTTCTATCATCTTCAATTTCTTTCATCAATGTTTTATAGTTTTCAGAGTATACATCTTTTCACCTCCTTGGTTAAGTTTATTCCTAAATACTTTATTCTTCTTGGCACTATTGTAAATGCAATTGTTAATTTAGGTTTTCTTTCTGTCACTTTGTTATAGGTGTATAGAAATCTAACTGATTTCTGTATATTAATTTTGTATGTTACAACCATACTTAATCTACTTAGAACTTCTAAAAGGTTTTTTTTGGGGGGGAGCCTTTGGTGTGTTCTATGTATAGTATCATGTCTTCTGCAAATAGTTACAGTTAAATTTATTCTTTATTGATAAGAATGCATTTTATTTCTTATCTCTCCTATATCTAGGACTTCCAGTACTATGTTGAATAAAAGTGGTAAGAGTGGACATGCTTGTCTTGTTCTTGATCTTAGAAGAAAACCTCTCAGTTTTCACCATTGGGTATGATGTTAGTTATATAGGTTTTCCATATATGACCTTTATTATGTTGAGGAATGTCCTTTTCAACCTACTTTGTTTAGAGTTTATCATGAACTGATGTTTAATTTTGTCAAATGCTTTTTCTGCATCTATTGAGATGATCATATGATTTTTATCCTTCATTTTGTTAATGTCCTATATCATGTTAATTTATTTCCTAATATTGAACCATCCTTGCATCCCTGGATTAAATCCCTCTTGATTGTGTGAATGATCCTTTTAATGCAGTGTTGAATGCAGTTTGCTAACATTCTGTTGAGAATTTCTGTGTCTATGTTCATCAGGTTTATTTGCCTATAGTCTTCTTTTTTTGTAGTGGTGTTGTCTGATTTGGGTATCAGGGTAATGCTGACCTTGTAAAATCAGTTTGGAAGCTTTCCTCTCCTATTTTTTTGGAATAGTTTGAGGAGAGTAGTCATTAGCTCTTCTTTAAATGTTTGGTAAAATTTACCCATGAAGAACTCATCTGTTCCTTGATTTTTGTTTTTTGGGAGTTTTGAAAAATTTTATTACTAATTCAGTTTCATTACTAGTAATTTGTCTCTTGAGTTTTTTTATTTGTTCCTGATCAGGTATAGAAGATTGTATGTTTCTAGAAATTTATCCATTTCTTCTAGGTTGTCCAATTTGTTGGCATATAATTTTTCATAATAGTTTCTTATAATTCTTTGTATTTCTTTGGTGTTGTTTGTTACTTTGTTTTGTTCCTCATTTCATTTATTTGGGTCCTCTTTTTTTTGATGACTCTGGATAAAAGTTTATCAACTTTATCTGTTCAAAGAATGAGCTGTTGATTTCATCATATTGTTTCTTAAAAACAAAACAAAAAAAAACACCTCTCATTTATTTCTGCTCTGATCTTTGTTTTCTTTATTCCACTAACCATAAGCTTTATTTGTCTTTTTTTCTAGTTCCCTTAGGTATAAGGTCAAATTGTATTTGAGGTTTTCTTGTTTCTTGAGGTAGCTAGCCCTAGATAGCTATAAATTTCCCTCCTAGAAATGTTTTTGCTGCATCCCAAAGCTTTTACACACTTCTGTTTTATTTTCATTTCCTACATGTGCTTTTTATTTCCTCTTTGATTTCTTCATTGGCCTATTGGTTGCTTAGTAGCCTGTTGTTTAGTCTTCATGTATTTGTGGACTTTTTTTCTAGTTTTTTTTATAATTGTTTTATAGTTTCATATGGTTGTAGTCAGAAAAGATGCATGGTATGATTCAGTCTTCTTAAATTTATTGAGACTGGTTTTGTGGCCTAACATATGATCTATCTTGGAGAATGTTCCATGTGCACTTGTAAAGAATGTGTATTCTATTGTTTTGTTTTGTTTTGTTTTGTTTTTCGGCTAGAATGTTTATATGTATGTATAATCTGTTAAGTCCATCTAATCTAACGTATCATTCAAAGACACTGTTTCCTTACTGATTTTCTGTCTGGATGATCTATCCATTGATATAAATGGGGTGTTAATGTCCTCTACTATTATTGTATTATTGTCAATCGTTCCCTTTTTGTCTGTTAATATTTGCTTAATGTATTTAGGTGTTCAAATGTTGGCTGCATATATGTTTACAGTAGTGATACTTTCTTGTTGATTTGATCCTTTTATCATTATGTAATGCCTTTCTTTGTCTTTTATTAAGGTCTATTTTGTCATATATATGTATTTCTACCCTGGCTTTTTGTTTTCAAGTTTATTTGCATGGAATATCTTTTCCATCCTTTCACTTTTAGTATGTATGTGTATTTAGGTTTGACATGAACCTCTTATAGGCAGCATATGGATGGGTCTTGTTTTTTATCCATCCTACCACTGTATTACTTTTGATTGGACATTTAGGACATTTGCATGTAGAGCAATTATTGATAGGTATAGACTTACTGTCAGTTTGTTAGTTGTTTTCTGGTTGTTTTTTAAAAATTTCTTCTCTGCAGACACCTTGGGTGTATCAGTTAGTTAGGCAACTGACTCTTGAACTCAGCTCAGGTCATGATCTCATAGTTTATGAGATCAAGCCCTGAATCAGATTCTGTGCTGACAGCATGGAGGCTTCTTGGGCTTTTCTCTACCTCCCTCTCTCTCTGCCCCTCTCCTGCTTATTCTTTCTCTAAAAATAAACAAACATTAAAGAAATAAAAATAAATAAAAATTTCTTCTCTGTTACTTTCTTCTCTTGCTCTCTTTCCTTTTTATTGATGATTCTCTCTATTTGGCTTTCTTGCTCTTTATTTTTAATGTATCTATTATAGGTTTCATGTTCGTGGTTACCATGAGGTGCATATATAACATCCTAAATATATAACAGTCTATATTAAGTGGATGATCACTTACATTTAAACACATTCTAAAAGAGGTTTCTTTTCACTTCCTCTCCATATTTTAGGTATATGTTTTCATATTCTACATCTTTTTATTTATAATATTCTTATTTCTATTTATGGCCTTTTCTGTTTTACCATAAGAAGTCCCTTTAACATTTATTATAAGACCAACTTAGGGATGATGAACTCCTTTAGCTCTTGTTTGTCTGGGAAACCTTTCTCTCCTTCAATTCTGAGTGATAGAATTTCTGGAAAGAATATTCTTGGTTGTTTTTTTTTGTTTTTCCTTTTCAGCACTTTGAATATATCATGCCACTCCCTTCTGCCCTGCAAAATTTCTGCTAAACGGTCTGATAGTCTGGGAGTTTCCCTTATATGTAACTTTTTGATTGTCTCTTGCTGCTTTAAAAATTATTTCTTTATCTTTAACCTTTGACAGTTTATGATTATTTGCAGGGATATGGACCTCACTGGCTCCAGCTTGTTGGGAGCTTTGTTTCCTGAATATGAGTGTCTATTTCCTTTCCCACAATATGAGGGTTTCAACTTTTATTTCTTCATATAATTTTTCTGCCTTTCTTTCTCTCTCTTCTTATTTTGAGGTCCCTATAGTGCAAACTTTTGTTCACTTGATCTTGTCCAAGATCCTCATTTTAAACTATCCTCATTTTTAATCCTTTTTCTCTTTGCTCTTGAGCTTGGGTGCTTTCCATTACCCGACATTTCAGATTGTTGATCCATTCTTCTGAATACACTTGATTCTCCAGTGTATTTTTCATTCCATTTACTGTATTCTTCAATTCTGACTAGTTATTTTTTTGTTTTCTATCTCTTTGTTGAAGTTCTCACTGAGTTTTTTCACTCTTCTGTCCAGTCTGGTGAACATCTTTATGATCATTAATTTATTTCTTAAATTTTTTTACTGTTTATTTATTTATTTATTTATTTACTTATTATTATTTTTTTTTACATTTTTTTAACATTTTTTTTAAATTTATTTTTGAGACAGAGAGAGACAGAGCATGAACGGGAGGGGGCAGAGAGAGAGAGAGGGAAACACAGAATCGGAAGCAGGCTCCAGGCTCTGAGCCATCAGCCCAGAGCCCAACACGGGGCTCGAACTCACGGACTGCGAGATTGTGACCTGAGCTGAAGTCGGACACTCAACCGACTGCACCACCCAGGCGCCCCTACTGTTTATTTATTTTTGAAGGAGAGAGAGACAGAGTATGGACAGGGGAGGGGCAGAGAGAGAGGGAGACACAGAATCCGAAGCAGGCTCCAGGCTCTGAGCTGTCAGCACAGAGCCCAATGCAAGGCTCAAACTCACGAGCCGTTGGATCTTGACCTGAGCTGAAGTCGGATGCTTAACCAGCTGAGGCTCCCCTATGGTCAATACTTTAAACTCTTTATCAAGCATATTGCTTATCTCCATTTCCTCTAGTTCTTTTTCTGAGGTTTTGTCTTGTTCTTTCATTTGCAGCATATTCCTCCATCTCCTCATTTTGCTTGACTTTCTGTATTTGTTTCTATGAATTAGGTGGAACAGCTGCTACTCTTAAATTTGAAGGGTCTGTCTTCTGTATGTTTATCCCCTGTGTAGGCTGTGTGCCAGATGACTTTGACTTACTGCAACTGGAACTGGAATGGACTATAGGTCCCAGAGAACTCTGTGCTGGTTTAGCCCTGGTGGCCTTACTAAAGGCGAAGTCCTTGTGGCCTATGGCAGTCCTGGAGCTCTCCATGCAAAGGGTGCCTTAGCAGGGGTAGCTGGAGCCAAGGTGGGGCGTGTGCCTGGGGGTTCCAGGGCACTCAGTATGGGGGGGGGTACCCTGGAAAGATAGCTAAAGCTGAAGTGGGTACTGGATGGGGCACTCCCAGGGACATATGCTCAGAGTGTGCCCTGGGAGAATAGCTAAAAGCTGATAGGGGTACAAGCCACGGTATTTCAGCATAAGAGCCATCCTGGTGAGGTAGCTGGAGCCAAGGTGGGGTGCAAGCCAGGGGTTCCAGGTTACTCCACACATGAGGTGCCCTGGTAGGGTGGCTGGAACCTAAGCAGACGCATGCCAAGGATCCTCAGGGCACTCTGCACAGAGTATAACCTGGAAGGACAAGTGGATATGAGTGAGGAGGTCCCAGAGCACTGTGAGCTAGGGGTGCCCTAGCAAGCTGTCTAGAACCAAAGTGGGACAGACCTATGAATTCTGGGGTGGTTTGTGCCTGTGTCATCTTGGCAAAATGGCTGGAGCTATAGTAACCACTGATCACAGATGTGCTAGTTTGTGGTGTACTGGGGCCACCTTGGTGGGACCAGTGAGGCTGGTGTTGGCTTTGGGTCCCGAGCTTACAGAGTTAGTAGGATGGGCAGCTCTCCCAAGGCCTGCTCCCATCCATGCTATCAAGGTGGAGAGGAAATGTCAACCATGGTTCTCACCAGCCCCTACAAACCAGAAAGAGTTATATCCACTCTTCTGATATATTGCAGGGTTCTAGGGCTAGTTCCCTTATATTCTACTTGTTCTTTCAAACTGCAGTTTTTGTCTGTACCCTAGGGCATCTGGGGCTAGTGTGGACTAGGTGCCTGGGGCTCACTGAGGTCGTAGGTCCGCTATAGCACCCAGACCCTGTGGTCCATGCTATCAAAGTGGGCAGGGGGATGTGAACCATGGTACTCAATAGACTCCTCAAACTGGAGAGAGTTCTAGCAGTGCTCCTGCCATTTGGCAGGATGGATTTTTTATATTGTAGTTGCGCTTTAAACTGTAGCTTTTTTTCCCCCTGTGCTCTAGGGTAGACAAATCTGCTCATAGCCCTTCAGTACTATCCCTCTCCACTGTGGTTTACAGTTTTAGGGGTGGGGGGTTCCTTGGTTTCCATACCTCTGTCTCTGTTGCATTCTCTGTGTTCTGTCTTTTGTTATGCAGAAGCTGCTCAGTCAGTCCTCAGTACTTCTTCAAGGAAGGAATTGATCTTTAAATAGGTCCTGATTTGGTGTGTCTGTGGAGGACCATCTTGGATCCTGATGGTGTAATATTTACCTGTATTTTTGTGATCTGACTTAGCTCTGGAGATGAGCAAACTGCTGATTGAGATTACTACTTGGGCACTGCAGGTGTAAACTTGCTCTGTCAAGACCCATGTGCTCATTGCTACACAGCATTGCCCCCCTTTTCTATCACAGATTCCCAGTGTTTGAGTCCCACAGATTTTCCTGCAATTTTGCGGTATGAGAGCAGAGTAAGGAACCCCAGAAAATGATCCACAGTGCTGGGGGAAAGACTGATTGTTTTCTGTGTTCTCTTTTTTCACACTGAAAAAAGAAAAACAACTGAGGGTTTAGGGGGATCCTCTCTTCATGTCGCTGTACTGTCTGGGGGGGAGAGACAATGTCATCAATGTGTAGCTATTTCACCTAGCTTTCTAATGCAGTCTGTCTTGGTATCTGGGTCTTGGGTAATGGATGCTTACCACAGGTGGTGCTGTGTCCTAGGATTCTCTTAGTGGTTTCTTGTTCTTGAATAGTTGTTAATCTTTTTATGAGTAGGAAAGAAGTCAGGAAGAATGTATATTACCATCATGGTGATGTTACTCCTCTTCTCAATCCTGTGTTTTCTGTGTTGCCTTTTGGCAGTCTTACTTTGGTATTTCATTTATTTACTATTCACTAAGTATTTATTGAAGAACTGTAGGCAACGTGTTGGGACATTACACAGTGGTGAACATAGGGTTCACATTGCTGAAATATAAAATTTTGGAGAAAGACTGTGTGATAGACAGTACACCTGAGGGGAACTAAATCTCATAAAGAATAATGCTAAAATGGCATGGCATACCAGTCTCTTTACCATAATCTGATTCTGGTAACCATGCAGTTTTTCAATCTGTCCACGTGAAACTCATCATTGCACAAATAAAACATCAAGGATATCCATTCTAGCTAAAAAGAAAGACAATAAAGCATAGGTAGAATAAATCATATATTTTTTACATTAAAAATACATAGCAAGATACTAGAAATGGGATGAGTTTTAAATAGAGTGATCTAATTTGCTTAATGCTTTCCATTATGTCGTCAGATTCTTGTCACTTTTATCATTTAAATGATGTGTATTCACCTTTGTTTTTCAGTTATGTACTTAACAATGTAAAGGATAAAACATTTTGCTGAATTGGGAGAGAGATTTCAACATTTTCTAAAGGAAATTCACACCTAAAATGTAAGTACTGAATATTTTTTAAGTATAGGAGTGAGGTCATTACAAAGTCATTGGTCCTTGAAGCACTTACTAAAAGTTTGTCTCAAACGCATTACCATAAAACAGCTACTCTTTACCACCAATCCACTAGTATTCAAGAGTAAAGCCGTCTTCCTTAAACTTTACCTACTTGTATGCAGTCCCTAGATGACCCAGCTTAAGCCCGCTGCCTCACACATGATACAGGACAATGATTGAGTGGTTTCCCATACATTAACATATGTTTTCTTAACAGGTATTGGTAAGTTTTAGGTTGATGGTATCATGAGATATTTAAAACATAGGTTTCCTATAGGCTTATTTAAGTAATTTTGAAATAAATAAGTAATTCCAATTTCCTCTCTCTGTCCCTTCCATTTTTTTTCCCTTGCCTTCCTTTTCTCTCTTTTCCCCCATCTTTTCCATCCTTTTCTGTTTTTTTTTTTTTTCTCCAAGTCAAAAAGTTGGTTCTTCCCCATGTGATCCATTCAGAAGTCTCACTGGTATAAAATATTATCTTTTAAGTTTCTCAAGGAGACCATAGGGGAAGGGAGGGAGAAAAAAGAGATACAAACAGAGAGGGAGGGAGGCAAACCACAAGAGACTCTTAAATACAGAGAGCAAACTGAAGGTGGATGGGGGGGAAGTGTGGGGAGAGGGAAAATTGGTGATGGGCATTGAGGAGGGTACTTGTTGGGATGAGCACTGGGTGTTGTATGTAAGCCAATTTGGCAATAAATTATATTAAAAATACTATCTTCTAATTTGGAATCGAATCCAAAAGAATAAGAAATTTAAGAATCCCAGTCATCAAATCTATTTGTCCAGCAGTATCCCTTTAAAATATCTTAATAAAAAATATCCCTTTTTCTTGAGCTGTTCTGTCCAAATCCAGATACTTTTTTATAGCCTCGCTATTCTTTTGAAATTAAGACTCTAATAACACGATGTCTACACATCCTGTAACAGCAGGCAAATGGACACTGTAGTCCTCCTCGCTAGCAGATAGTACTATGGCATTGACCCCTTTCTATTGTCTGTTGAATGACAGCTTTATGTTCTTCCATGGCTATTTGGGATAATCATGTGGAAAATCATTACAAATGATGCATGTTTAATCAAGGAACTATCAAAATTCCTGTGTCTTTTAGATTAGTTTGGAGGAAATTTAAACCCATTCTGAAAACCAACCAGCAGTCAATAAAATAGCATATAAGTCTCCTGTGTAAATATGTTTTCAACAACTATCATGAATACAAAGCTGTTTAATTTGAATTTCAACACAATCATTGTTTATAAATATATATTTTAAGAATACATTAATTTATATTAAAATTAATCATACATTAATAAGGAATAGTTTCTTTTGATATCAAAAAGAATATTCCATTTAATTTTGATTTTTCGGTGAAGTAAAAGAAATACAGCACAATTTTACAAATATGATCTTTAAGACATTAAATAGAATGGATTTCTATGAATACAATAATATAGAAGTCCATGGCAAAGTTCTCAAGTACAGTAAAGTCTTTTCAAATTTTTCTATAATAAAAATGAGTACCGTATCATTTAAAGTCATTGACCTTTGCTGTTCTTTCGTTTTTTAATTTTGTAAAAGTCCAATGAAAGCTTTTCTTCTCCTGTGACGTAGTTTTTTCCCTCAGCAGGTGAAACTTTGAGAAATCTGAGCATATGATTAGACACCATAAATTTTCTCACAATAAGTACAGATGATTAAATTATCTTTCATGAGTATGAGATCCTGCATGCAAAATAAATAAAGTTAAATATGTACACAATTGCCTATAATCTGGAAACGAAGTACATGTTGTTCATGAACTTATTTGCTCTCCCACATGAAGATTTTTCTGTGGGGTAACTTTGACTTCTATTAGAAACAGTTCATTGAATGCTGGTACTCATACTTACCCGTTTTTAAAGCAACATAGAAAAAAATCTTCTGTTCTTCTTTTAAAAAATGTTGGGGTTTTAAAATATGTTTGCTCTTACCATAACTTCTAAAGACTTGATTTTATGAGCAATTAAGAGAAATTTTACTCACTGATAGAAATTATATTAGCCTAGAAAGCATGATGTGTTTTTCATAATTCTCTGTCATTCTTGCCCCTGAAATAAGAAAGATTTCCAGCCAGCTAGTACTGGGTTTCTTTTAACACTAGTATTTCTACTTTTTGGCTGTTCTAAGTTTCTCTAGTGATAATATCATTGAAAATGTAATTGTTGCACTCAAATATTTATTTTATTTCCTTGAACTATTAAGTTTTCATGAGATGCTCATAGAATCTTTTGTTTCATGGACCATAAATAAACCCCCAAAGCACCACTTCAGCACATTTCTAATTGTAATGCACCGTGTAATGTTATAGGCCATTATACAGATGTTTTCTGTTATTGTTAGGTGGCAGACAATGACATTGAAATGTGTGCTTGCCTTAGAGAGATAGTGTGAACTCAATCACGAGTCTTAATGTAATAGTTTTTTTTTTAACTCCAGAAACCCAAATTTATTTAGCTGTGTTTGCCCTTCAAGTATGTGGTTACATTTGGATTCTTAGGAATAACAACCCAAGCCCTGATTTCCCTGAATTAAATACAAATGAATAGGTAAGAATGGTTCTCTGATTTATACTTCACTGTGTATCTTTTCATAAGAGATGTGATAATGGATATCAAGCATACTGTTGATGTGGAAAGTTCTTCAGTTACATTACTTGGGTTTAAAATAAAATAGTGCTACCCTCCCTTTCTCTGTAATAAAACTGGAATCTGAGATAGGTTTTTTTTATTTCAGTATATAGTTCTAGTTATTTTTGTGTAGAATAAATACCCTGAGTACAGATGGAGGTACCCCACTCAAAATGAATAATGTACAATTTTGTTTCAGAACTAAACTTTTCTTGGAAAGGAAAAACCCAAGTGTTGGGTGTTAGTAATCCATTTTTGGTGGCTAAAGAATCAAACCAGGCTCACTTTAAGGTCATGATATACTGGCTATTAACTTTCAGTCGAAAGTAAAAGGTTTCAAAGGAAAAAATATAGAGAACACTAAGAGGTCTAAATACAATCCATGCCAAGTTTTTTGTTTTTGATTTTGTTGTATCTCTAACAATGATAAATTGATAATATTGTTATGAGGTTGCTAAGTACCAGGGATTATGCCGAGGAGTTTCTGGCTATTACTTCACTGAATTCTCAAAACAACACAATGAGGTAGCAACTGACACTCATTAAAACTCAAGTAAGTGCTTTATTGTAATTATTGTATTTAATCCTCAAGACAAATGCATACTAGTATTATTACTTTTATTCTACTAGTGAGAAAACAGAATGATTATGTAATTTATCAAAGGTCTTTGTAGTAGTTAAAAAAAATTTTTTTTTTTACATTTATTTATTTTTGAGAGACAGAGAAGACAGAACACAGGTCGGGGAGGGGCAGAGGGAGAAGGAGACACAGAATCCAAAGCAAGCTGAGCTGTCAGCACAGAGCCCAATGCGGGGCTCGAACCCACAAACCATGAGATCATGACCTGAGCCAAAGTCGGATGCTTAACCGACTGAGCCACCCAAACGCCCCTATTGTGGTTTTCTATTGCCAAATAACAAACTACTACAGACTTACTAGCTTATATCAAACACCTGTTTATTAGCTCATAATTCCATAGGTCAGAGGTCTGACACCATGTGTCTGGGTTCTCTGCTTAGGGTGTCAAACAAGGCTGAAATTAAGGGGTCATGCCCACTGAGGATATTTTTTCCTTCTTAAAGTCAGTTGTGTCATGCAACATAACCTAATCGCAGGAGTGATATCACATCATATTCTTAGTTTTGGGGATTATCCAAACTGTACACAGTGGAGCAGTAACCTCGAGAGACATTTTAGAATTCTGCCTACAACAGTCCCCTGGTTAATGGGGAGCAGACATTTCAAACTAAAATCTCAATATGCAGCATCCTAGCTTAGTCATTTCTCAATTCTAGATGAAGACTAGGAACCTATAGGTTCTCTGGAGTTGCTTCAAAGAGTGAGAAAGAGATTTATTTTACTTTTTTCATTGAGATAAAACTGAAATACAGCCTCTTCATTTCAGGGATACAACATAATGATTTCATAAATGTATATATTGTGAAATAATCAGCAAAATATGTCTAGTTAACACATATAGTTACAGATTTTCTTGTGATGATCTACTCTCTTAGAAACTTCCAAATATACAATATGATATTATTGACTGTAGTTACCATTCTATATATTACATCTTCATGATGTATTTATTTATAACTGTGAGTTTCTACTTTTTGACCATTATAACTCATTTCACCCACTTACACCTTCCACTTCTGGAAACCACAAATAGATTCCTTGTTTTTATGGCATTTGTCCTTTCTTTCTTTCTTTCTTTCTTTCTTTCTTTCTTTCTTTTTGGATTTTAGATATAAATGAAATCATATAGTACTTGCCCTTTTCTGTCTGACTTATTTCACTTTGCATAATGTCCTCAAGGTCCATCCATGTTGTTGCAAATGTCAAGATTTCCCTTTTATTTATGACTGAATAATATTCCTATATACATTTTCTTTTTTTTTTTTTTTTTAATTTATTTTTGGGACAGAGAGAGACAGAGCATGAACGGGGGAGGGGCAGAGAGAGAGGGAGACACAGAATCGGAAACAGGCTCCAGGCTCCGAGCCATTAGCCCAGAGCCTGATGCGGGGCTCGAACTCACGGACCGCGAGATCGTCGCGGGGCTCGAACTCACGGACTGCGAGATCGTGACCTGGCTGAAGTCGGACGCTTAACCTACTGCGCCACCCAGGCGCCCCTACATTTTCTTTATCCATTCATCCATCAGTGGACACCTTGACTATATAAATAATGATGAAAGGGACATGGGGGGTGAAAATGTCTTTTCAAGTAATGTTTTTATTTCCTTCAGATAAATACTCCAAAGTGGAATAGCTGGATCATAGGATAGTTGTATTTTAAAATTTTTGAGGAACCTCCGTATTTGTTTTCACAGTGGCTGCAACATTTTACAGTGGCTTCACATTTTCCCTTTGACAATGCACAAGAGTTTCCCTTTCTCCACATCCTTGCCAACATTTATTACTTGTCTTTTTGATAATAACCATTTGAACAGATGTGAGATGATTTGCATTTCCCTGGTGATTAGTGACGTCAAGCACTTTTTCATGAATATGTTGGCCATCTGTATGTCTTCTTTAGAATATTGTCTATTCAGATTCTCTGCCTACTTCTTAAATGGGTTGTTTTTGCCATCGAGGAGCAAATATTTTTGCCATATAGGAGCAAATATTTTCTTCTATTTTGTAGATTGCCTTTCCATTTTGTTGACGATTTCCCTTGCTTTGCAGAAGATTTTAAGTTTGATGTACTCATTTATTTATTTTACTTTTGTTGTCAAATCCAAAAATCAATGTCAGGGAGCTAACCACTAGATTTTCTTCTAGGAATTTTATGGTTTCAAGTCATGTTCAAGTCTTTAATCCATTTTGAGTTGATTTTGTGTCTGGTGTAAGATAGTGACCCAGTTTCTCCTTTGCATTTGGCTGTCTAGTTTTCCTAGTACCACTTATTGGAGAGACCCTTCATTCCCCATTGTATATTCTTGGCTCTTTCGCTTTAAATTAATTGGTCACATATATGTGAGTCATTTCTGGACTCTATTCTATTCACCTATTTTTCTGTTTTTATATTAATACTATACTGTTTTAATTACTATAGCCTCATAATATAGTTTGAAATCAGGAAGCATGCTGCCTTCTTGTTCTTCTTTCTCAAGATTGTTTGGCTATTCTGGGACTTTTGTGGTTCCACACTAATTTGAAGGTTCTGTTTATGTGAAAAATGCCACTGGAATTTTGATTGGGATTATATTGAATCTGAAGATTGTTTTGTGTAGTATGGATATTTGAACAATATTCATTATTCCAACCCATGAAAATAAAATATCTTTCCATTTATTTGTGTCATCTTCAATTGCTTCCAATTGAATGTCTTAGAGTTTTCAGTGCACAGGCTTTTTACCTCCTTGGTTAACTTTATTCCTAGGTATTTTACTGTTTTTGGTCCTGTTACAAATGAGATTTTTTAAATTATTTTCTTCTGAGAGTTCATTATTATTGCATATAAATGCAACTGATTTTTATTAATGTTTTTCATCCTAAAGCTTTATTGAATTTATTGTCTAGTTCTTTAAAAAAATTTTTTTTTACATTTATTTATTTTTGAGAGACAGAGAGAGACAGTGTGAGCAGGGGAGGGGCAGAGAGAGAGGGAGACACAGGATCAGAAGCAGGCTCCAGGCTCCAAGCTGTCAGCACAGAGCCCACCGTGGGGCTCGAACCCACAAACCGTGAGATCATGACCTCAGTCGAAGTCAGACACTCAACTGACTAGGCCACCCAGGCGCCCCTTATTGTCTAGTTCTATCAGCATTTTGGTAGAGTAAGGTTTTCTGTATATGTTATCTGTAAATAGGGAGAGTTTTACATCTTTCTTTCTGATTTGGAGGTCTTTTATTTGTTTTGTTTTGTTGTTTGTTCAGCCCTATCGCTCTGGCTATAACTTCCAGTACTGTGCTGAAAATATGTAGTGAGAGTGGGCATCCTTGTCTTGTTCCTGATCTTGGAGAAAAAGTTTTCAGCTTTTCACCATTCATTGTGTATGATATCTGGGGTTTGTCATATATAGACCTTATTATGTTGAAGTATGTTTTCTTTATAGCCACTTTGTTGAGAGTTTTTCTCATAAATCAATGTTGAATTTTGTCAAATGTTTTTTCTATTAAGATGAGAGTATAATTTTTATCTTTGATTTCAAAAATGTGTTGTATCACACGGATATGCAGATGTGGAACCATCCTTACATCCCAGGAATAAATCCCACTTAATAACATATGAACCTTTGAATGTATTGTTGAATCTGCTTTACTAATATTTTGTTGAGGTTATTTGCATCCATGCTTATCAAGGATATTCACCTATAATTTTCTTGTTATGTCCTTTTCTGGCTTTGGTATCAGGGTAATACGAGGTATTACAAGGCCAGGTAATACCTTGTATCAGGTAATACAAGGCCAGGTTTACAAGGCTGGCCTTGTAAAATGAATTTGGATATGTTCTCACTTCTATTTTCTGGAAGAGTTGAGAAGAATTAGTATTCATTCATTTTAAAATGTTTGGTGGAATTCACTAGTGAAACAATCTGGTGATGGACTTTTCTTTATTTGGAAGGTTTTGATTACTGATTTAATCTCCTTACTACCAACTGATCTGCTTAGATTTCTATTTGGTCCTGATTCAGTTTTGGAAGGTTGTATGTTCTTAGGAACTCATACATTTCTTCTAGGCTGTCCCATTTTTTTTTTTTTTTTTTTTTTTGCATACAGTTGTTTACATAGTCTCTTATCCTTTTGTATTTCTGTGGTATCAAATTTTAATGTCTTCTCTCATTTCTAATTTTAAAAAACATTAAGACCTCTTTTTTCTTGATGATTCTGGCTAAACATTTGTCTATTTTGTTGATGTTTTCAAAAAACAGCACTTACTTTCATTTATCTTTTCTATTGCCTTTTTAGTCCCTATTTCATTTATTTTTACTCTGATCTTTACCCTCCTTATTTCTAGTAACTTTAGGTTCCATTTGTTCTTCTTTTTCTAGTTCTTTGAGGTGTAAAGTTTTGTTCATTTGAAATCTTTCTTTTTTCTTTACGTAGGAATTTATCGCTATGAACTTCCCTTATGGAAGTGCTTTTGCAGCATCCCATAAGTTTCAGTATCATATGTTTCTATTTTCATTTTTCTCAAAGTATTTTTAAAATTTTTTTTAAGTTTATTTATTTATTTTGAAAGAGACAGAGACAGTGTGAGCGGGGGGGAGGGGCAGAAAAAGAGGGAGAGAGAGAGAATCCCATGCAGACTCCACACTCTCAGCTCAGAGCCTGATGCGGGGCTTGAACTCATGAAACTGAGAGATCATGACCAGAGCTGAAACCAAGAGTCGGACTCTTAACTGACTGAGCCACCCAGGAGCCCCTTTCTCAAGGTATTTTAAAATGTCTCCTATTTCCTTTCATCGGCATGTTGTTTAATCTCCACATAGTTGTGATTTTGCCAGTTTTCTTGAAACTAATTTTCAGTTTCATACCATTGTGATTTGAAAAGGTAGTTGATATGATTTCAGATCTTCTTAAATGTATTATCTTCTTTTGTGGCCTAACATGATCTATCCTGAGAATATTTCATGTGTGATTCAGAAGAATGTGGTGTATTCTTTTGCTTCTTTGATGGAATATTCTGTTTATATCTGTTAAGTCTATGTGGTCAAATGTATAGTTTATGGTTCCTTATTGATTTTTTTCTGTCTGTATGACATTTAGACAGTGATGAAAGTGGGGTATTAAATTTTCCTACTATTATATTGTTATCTATTTTCCCCCTTAGATCTGTTAATATTTACCCTATATTTAAGTGCTTCTGAAAATTTTGCTTTATTTATTTTATTTAAATTCCAGTGTAGAAAACATAGTGTTATATTGTTTCCAGGCGTACAATATAGTGATTCAACAATTCCATTTATTACTCATTGCTTATCAAGATAAATGTACTCTTAATCCCCTTCATCTATTTCACCCATCCCCCCCACCCATCTCTCTGGTAACCATCAGTTTGTTCTCTATAGTTAAGGGTCTGTTTCTCAGTTGATCTCTTTTTTTTCCTCCTTTGTTCATTTGTTTCGTTTTTTAAATTCCACATATGAGTGAAATCATAAGGTATTTGTCTTTCTCTGACTGGCTTATTTTGCTTAGCATTGTACTCTCTAGATCCATCCATATTGTTGCCAATGGCAAATTTTCATTCTTTTTATGGCTGAATAATATTCCATTATATATATACATACACACACACACACACACACACACACATATATATATATACATACATAGATATATGTATATATAGATAGATATATACATATATATACATGTGATATACATGTATATAGATATACATAGCTATAGATATATGTATAGATATCTATACATATCACCTATTGACGGACTCTTGGGCTGCTTCCATAATTTGGCTATTGTAAACAATGCTGCAGTAAACATAAGGGTGCATATATATCCTTTGAGATTAGTACTTTCAGGGGTGCCTGGGTGGCTCAGTCAGTTAAGCTTCTGACTTCAGCTCAGGTTGTGATCTCATAGTTCATGGGTTCGAGTCCCCACGTCCGGCTCTGTGCTGACAGCTCAGAGACTAGAACTTGCTTAGGATTCTGTGTTTCCCTCTCTCTCTGCCCCTCCCCTGCTCATGCTCTGTCTCTCTCTGTGTCTCAAAAATACATAAACGTTAACAAATTTTCAAATTGGTGTTTTCACATTCTTTGGATTAATATCCAGTAGTTCAATTACTGGATTATATGGTAGTTCTATTTTTAATTTTTTGATGAGCCTTTATACTACTGTCTTCCACAGTGGCTGTACCGGTTTTCATTCTCACCAACAGTACACAAAGGTGCCTGTTTCTCCACATTCTGGTCAACACTTGTTTCTCGCATTTATTTAGTTTAGCCATTCTGACATGTGTGCAGTGATACATCATTGTGTTTTTGTTTGTTTGTTTGTTTTTACCTTCATCAGCTTTGCCTTTAAGGTTACTTTTATATGTTGTTTTTAATCAGTAAGATTTCATTTGAAGACTCAGCAGTTAATTTTGAAAAAAATTTGGATATTAGTCTCTTATAGCACTAATTCTGTGTGAATTTTATTAATGAAACTGTATATGTATGCTCAAAAGTATAATTTTTTAGAAATAATTTACATACTGTTTAATATAAAGCTCTTACATGTAGTTTGATGAGTTTTAGCAAAGGCATATACCCACATAACCCAAACATTGTTAAAGAACATTTTCATTGCTCCAAAAATTCCCTCTAATCCTTCTCCAGTCAGTCTTTTACTTACATATAGAACTAGTCACTGTTCTAACTTCTATCATCATATTTTAGTTTTTCCTATTCTAGAACTTCATGGAAGTGGAATCATATAGTATGCACATTTTTGTGTCATCTTTGGTTCTGCCTGTTTTTGAGATTTATCCATATTTTGCAAGGCAGTGTTCATTTCTTTTTATTTCTAAATCATATTCCATTGTATATGACATGGTATGTTTATCCATTCTCCAACTGATGGATATTTAGATTATTTTTTTTTTACCAGTTTGGGGCTATTATGAATTAAGTCGCTATCCATATTTTGTGTACAAGTTTTCTGAGTCTTTCTTTCTCTTGGATAAACACCTATGAGTAGAATTTTAAGATCTTCAGATACATAAATGCTCAAATTTCTTTAAAAAAAAAAAACTACCAGTTTTCTAAAAGAATTAATGTCATTTTATACTCCCACCAGCAGTATGAAATTTTCATCTCTTCTGTATCCTCCCCAAACTTGAAAAGTGCAATTGAAAAATACAATGTATTGATTTGTATTTCTCTTCCCCTGGTCTTCCACAATGTGGTAAGAAGGTATTTTCCAAACAATTATGGTCAAGGTGCAAAAGAGGGCATGCCAACCATTTTACTAAAGGCCACCTCAGTCATCTTCTACAGAACAAATAAATAAATGCTGAAATAGATTTAGACTTATCCCAAAGCATAGGGTTTGTGTCTTTGAGAATTGTGTATTTAATTTATCTAATCTGCTTTATATCACAAATCGCTCCAGAGATTAAACCTTTAGAAAATAATTGTACGTGAATGCTTCCTCAATATTTAACTCTTCTCCCACCCCAATTAATTTTCCTATCATTAGTGTGATCTTCTGTTTCAGTCCTCCTCCCCCATCAGGATAACATATTTGCCCAAAGCAAATTGGAATACAGGTCTCCATCCTTTCTTGGTTCACCATGAACTTTTGCATCAGTTTCAAGTGGTTGGAAATGAAACCCTCACATGACTATTAATTACTACTTCAGACAATAAATATGAGTTCTTTTTTTTCAAAGATTATCTAAGTCACTCTATGTGAGACTGATGGGAAAAATAATGTTTTATCTCTTAACATGACTTTTATGGTATTATTTAGAAAATAATAATTCTGTTATGCTGCGATCTACCAGTCTTCTAGCCAAGCTTTCACCCGAATAAATGGAGTACCTCTCTCTGCTTGAGGTGAGAGGCATCACACTCATATCATTTTTTGCCGTGAGCCTCTCATTTCCCCTCGAATAGCAGGTACATGGGTTTCACTTTACCTGGCTTCACATCTCTCCTCTCCAACAACCATAGCCTTATAGGTCAATTTTTTTTCTTCAACCTTCTCTACTGGTTCCTTCCCATCAAGATTTAAACCTATTTAAGTCTGTCTGGAAAGACGTAACACTAAATGTTATTGATCCATATGGAATGCCTGCTATCTGTGTCTCTTTCTGCCTTTTGTAGCACAGTTTTTTATTTTCTTTGCAGTCTTTAGTCATTCCACACACATTCATTAATTTATTACTCTCTGGTTATTGCTGCAAATTTATTTCCCACATTTGTCTCTTCCACTCATCCTTTAAGCATACACCATATTTTTTTCAGTTCTCCAAGCCCGTACTATGTCTACTTATCTCTGATCTTCTTGTGTGTGGTTCCCTCTTTCTAGAACACTCTCTCCACTGTCCATCCCCATCCATTACATAATGGAAACTGTTTGTGCCAATACCACCATTGGTAAATCCAGTGTTCCTTTCTCAGTCTGTTCTGTAGCACTTGATGGTTTTGAAATACTCTTTTCCTCTGGGCCTGTGAGCCTGTGTCCTCTTAATTCTCATCCTACCTCTGGCCGTAATTGTGTTGCTTTCACAGCCCCTTCTACTTACTTAACTAAGTAGAATTCTCTCTCAGCTTCAATTGCCATCTCCGTAGTACTTCCAACTCCTTTCCTATTCTGTACATCTCTGCAGAGTTTCAGATTCATATACCCAAATGCCTACTAGACATTTGCATGTTTCCAGTGACCTCAGCTCACGAGATCCAAAACCAAACTCATCATTTGTCCATGGCTACAACTTCCCTTTTTTCCCCCCATCTATGTGAATGTCACAATCATCCTCCCAGGTACCTAAATTAGAATCCTGGGCATTATCCAGGACCCCGTCTTACCCTTCTCATAGCTAACCAGTGAATAAAACAGTCAATTCTTAATCCATTATATCTTATAATTCTGTTCATTTTTCTTCATCTCCATCATTATTTGTTTAATAATAAAAGTTCCTATCATCTCCTAACTACAGAACACTAGTATAAGTACCAACTGCTCTTCTCCCTCATTCAGCCCTTCCAATACGTAATGCTGCCTCAAAGCTTGCATAAGTACAAGCTTGCATCTATCATACCTCAGCATAAAAATTTTCTAAGATCCCTCCCTGTGCTAAGCACAAGTCCAAACTCCTTACGCTAACAAGGCTTGTATGGACTAATCCCTGATTATCGTTCCAGGTTTACTTCTCACATTTGTCTCTGCCACTAATCCTGTAAGTATCAGCCATACAGCATCTACTATGCCTGATTGCCTAGAGGCCTTCTCATATAATGTTCCCTCTTTTTAGAATACTCTCCCCACTATTCATCCCCATTCATTGGGCTAATTCTCAGGTAGATTTCAGATCTCTTTCTGTATGCTAATTTTCTACGGAAATTTTCTGTAATCCCCTAAGTGATCTGGGGGTTTCATCCCATGTTTCTAACATTTCCCTGTAAAGGAACACATATTATCTGCCTCTCCTATAAATAATAAACAATTAGAATATCGTTGCTCATACCTTTCTTGTCATTGTGTCTCCAGTGTCAGGCACATTGCATGGCATATAAATATATGTTAAAATGTGAATGAATGAATATGTGCGTGAAAAATTCCTCAGAAAACCATTTTTAAGTGCCTTCTTTACTTTGTCTCTCTTTCTGGCCTCCTCACCTCCACACAGCCCAAGATGGCATGTTAGCCATTCACTTTCAGTTTTCCAAATGGATTACATACTCTGCTGTGTGCCTTTGCATATCCCCATCCTTCACTCTAGAATGCCCACTCTAGAACATTTAGTAGAGGAACTGGCACGTACTAAGAATCAATTACTGCTTACTGAATGAAAGAGGAAAAGAACAATCATATTCGCTCATATGCTGTCCCAGTGATCTAATGAGAATAGATAAATATGGCCATGAACCTAAAATGCCTGAAAGTCAATTCTCTGGGGGTAACTAAATAAAATAAAAATTATATATTGATGTCTTTCACATCCGGTGTTCATTAAGAGCAAATTTTGTTGTACCATTTTTTTCCATAATGTTAGGGAAAACACAACCCCTGAATGGTAAAACACAACTGTCCCTGAGAAATCTTACCTGATTGAATAAACCAAATAGCCTGGGTACCTTCATTTCCTGAATAGAAATTCTGCCAACTATATTTTCATTAGATGAAACGGAAGGCTGAAGATTTCCTTCATTCAACTACTCAACTGTTCCTCAGCATGAACTTGATGTTAGCCAATTAAATAAAATTTTGGCCAAATTTTTAAATATTTCAATATTTCCACTCTTTAAAATATTTTGACAATATTTGGATGTCCTAAAAACAGAAGCCAAATCTGTACAACATATGCATGAAATAAGATTTTGACCCTTTTTTTATTTAAAAAAATTTTTTTAATGTTTATTTATTATTGAGAGACAGAGCATGAGCAGGGGAGGGGCAGAGAGAGGAGGAGACACAGAATCCAAAGCAGGCTCCAGGCTCCAAGCTGTCAGCACAGAGCCTGACGCGGGGCTGAAATTCACAACCCGCGAGATCATGACCTGAGCCGAAGTCAGACGCTCAACCAACAGAGCCACCTAGGAGCCCCAAGATTTTACACTTTTAATAAAACTAAGGAGGTTTACCAATTCAGGTAATAATTATTACATGAGATCTTAGAGGAATAGAAGAGAACCAAGGTTGTGAGAACGTTAGATTTTTTTCAAAAGTAAAACCGCATTTATTAGTTGTGCACCTGAAGCACTCAATGTGTCTTTGTTGTGATTAATTTTGAAGAGCTGTATCTAGTTTTAAAATTTTGACACAGTCCAGTTTTAAGCTGATAATGTTCCAAAACTGAAAAGAGAAAAATAACATATGAAATGCTCGTGATCGCTTTAATGTATAGGTTTGAGAATCATTAAGTAGCTGTCACTCTCTCTTCCCCGGCATCAATTACTCTGCTCTGGATTTACTTACTCCACTCCGTATAATGAGCCCCCAGAGCATGTTTCATTGCAGGGGAAAGCACACATTCTTCACTTGCGGTCAGTGGGATGTGGTTAATTTGAAATCACTTAAACTATTCTATCTGTCAAGTGCAGTTATTTTATTTTCAATTCACATCAGTGTTTTAGTATGCATGTCGGTTACTGGGTCAAACTGGCAGATTAATTTAGGAGCATTCTGTTGCAATGGTCTTCGCAACTGTCATTATATGGAGGCCACTATTGAAAGTTAATACCTGCCCATTAAAATTGATTGCCAAAGATACCACGCTTAATGTAAACAATAACGTATAGATCAGAAAATGGTGCTAAATTAGAGATCGTGGTGCACAGCTCCTATAGTATGGGGGCACTCAGTTACGGAAAATATTTCAGGAAGATTGGACTTGGAAAGCAAAAAAATGCTGAAAGAACCCTTCAGAATGCTCTAAGAGACCTGGCAATAGCCTGGTAGAACTTTTTGTGTTCTTATATCCTGTTATTCTTCATGATAGCCAGGATTTCGAATAGTGTGTGTGTAGTGTGTGATTGTGTGTGTGTGTGTGTGTGTGTGTGTGTGTAGAGAAAGAATATCAAGGTATTTAAAGGCATAATTATTTAAAAGTGAATATTGCATTGGAATAGTGTAGGTTAGACTTGAAGAAGCAGAAGGATCTGAAACACTAGCATAGTCTATACCGTTAATAAACAGCCAAGCATTACTAAAAAGTAATAGAATTGAAATGAGCATTTGGATAATATACTACCACAGTATCACATATATTCCATTAGAAAAGTGTATTTTTACCATACATAGGCCTGCTTTCATCATTCTTTAATACTGCCAATAACATAGGACATTTGAAAGTCTATGACTTTCTTGGAAGTTTTGAAATAAGGTAAAGCCCTGATTAGTAATATCTGAGTTGCAAAGATTTAAAAAATTAAAAAAAAAACCCAACAATAAAAGCTGATCAGATTCAAAATTTTTTCATTTCCTCGAAAAGGTAGAACTATATACTCCAGAAACAGTGCTTTGAAGTTATACTTCTTTTATGGAAGTTGTAGGACAGCAGGAAATATAGCATCACCTTTGTTCACAGCACCCAGAAAACTATAACAAACATCTGTGCATAACTGGAACACACACACTCACACACACACACACACACACACACACACAGCATAGCTAGCCCAAGAAGACCTGGAAATGTATAGAAGCAACCCACATGAAACCTTCTGACCATGGCAGAAACTTCAAAAGCTGTAGTTTTGAAACACTACATAATACTGCATCAAGGATGAGAGAGCAAGAAAGTACAGCTGGTGGGAAGCTGAGATTTTTGCTATCTGGGGAGTGTAAGTCCATTCCTAACCCATTTCCCTGTCACTTCCCTGACACTTCAGCAATATCCTGCTTCTTGTCCGTGAGTTTTGATCCATTACACGTATCTCTTAAAAAGTCATCTATTTCTAATTTAGAGTAAATAACAAGCTGCTGTACAATAAAAATAGCTGTTTTAAATTAAATGTATTAACGACAAAATACTTGACACATTTAATTATGTTCTTTTACACTTTGTGTTCTACCTGTGTGTTCTTTGGGGAATATATTGTTTTTTGATACCTTGATTTATTCTGTTAGCTAAACTTGAGAGAAGCAATTGTCATTTTGCTTTTCTTGAATGCCTTTCTAGACATTTTGACCCTGAAGATTACGTTCTAATCCAAAAGTATATATTTCTATATATACTTCAATATGGACTTTTGCATTAGCCCCTAGAATGTAATCTTCAGTCAAAATTTCTAGGAAGACATTCAAGAAAAGCAAAATTATAATTGCTTCTCTCAACGTTTAGCTAATAGCATTAAGTTGGAGGGCACTTGTGTTGAGCACCGGATGTTATATGTAAGTGATGAATCACTAAATTCTACTCCTGAAGCCCATATTACTCTATATGTTAACTAACTAGAATTTAAATAAAATTTTGAAAAAGAAGAAAAAAGTATATACTTCTGGAAGAGAAAAGAGTTTTAAAATAAATATCTTTCAAACTGTGTTGACTCTAGTTAATGATCGAGTTGCTAGGTTAAAAGTGGTTAACTGAAAAATACCTTAATTTTTAAGTCTGCATGGTCCTATTTGAGAACCCCTAACATGAGTTTCTATTCACACTTGTTACTGTGGAAACTAACTCAGTAGGACGATAATTGGTATAACATTACTAATAGGTTTGTAGTCAAGTTTGAGAAAACTGTTACACTGCTTTTTGTGTTTGGTGTAGTTTTACTGTGCTAATATGCATATGATCATTAAACACTTTATTGAATGTGTCACACAAGCATACTTTGGGGCATTATACACATACATATAGTAGCATTGCTGAATATGAGGGTTAACCCAAGTGGTAAGTTACCTTTAGCTGAGTTGTTCTCAAACAATGCTATTCATCAGAATCCTCTGTGAGGCTTTCCATAACAATGCTGGGAACACATCCCAGATTGATTGAACAGGAGTAATGGGGGTAGGTTCTTTAATCGTGTCATTGTCACAAGTACCATGGATGATTCTAAAGTGAATCCCTTTTGAGGAAACATTATTGTTATTTTACTTTTGCATATTACTGTTACTTTTCTCTGCAGTTTCCTTCTTCACTTAAGTCTCTATATCCATCTAATGTTGTCTATGTTTTGTAGCTCAAGATCTTCCCTTACAAGCCAAATTAGAATAGCAATATTCCAGGGGCGCCTGGGTGGCTCGTTCAGTTGAGATTTCAGCTCAGGTCATGATCCCAGGGTGGTGGGATCGAGCCCTGCCTCGAGCATGAAGCATGTTTGAGATTCTCTTTGTCCCTCTGCCCCTCTCCCCCACTTGAGCTCTCATGAAAAAAAAAAAAAAAAAAAGCAGAATTCTAGATGAAAGTATATATTAACTATCTAACAGAAATATTTGTAATATTAGATATTCTAACAGTATAGCAACCTATAAAGGGTGAAACTATAATAAGGGAATTAAATATAAAATAATAATGTCTTTAAGAACTGAACGCTCTTCTTCCTTCAAAATCCAACTGAATGCTTATCATCTTTTAAACTCTATTTCCACCAAACTCTGATCACTTGTCATACTTAAATTTACTTAAATATTTTAACATTATTGGATTTGTCTATAATTTTCAATTTTTTTTAAATCATAGAACCTCATAGTTAGGAGGGATCTTAGTGATAATTTGCTATAACTTCCCAGCACATGCTGAAATATTCTCTAAAGTATTTTGTACTTTTGGTTTTATGGATCTCATTGTGTATGTTTTTCTTCTATTTCCGAGCATTATAAAAAACACTCCTATTTCTTTTCTAGCTGCATTGGATGCAATTAATGAATGTTGGCAAATGAATTAGTCTTCCATAAAATTTACTGTTTGGTCCTCATTATTTTTTTTTTCCTTTATCAAAATGAATAGACTTTAAGTGCTTAACTTAAAAGCAAGTAATAAAATGACCAGTAAATAAGTGGTGATTTTATCATCTACTTGTTAATAACCAGGGCTCTTGGTTGCCAATGACAGCACTCCAACTCAAATTACTTTAATCAAAAATGGAATGCATTGTTTTTAAATGAAAAAGCCAGGCTAAGGCAGCCATTGGCAGAGTTACACCCAAGTGCCCAAAGACATCAGCAATCTTTCTTCTCTCAGCCCTGCTTCTCTGGGATTGGCATTTTTCTCACTGACCTTCCTCAGCATCAAAAATGGCCAGCCAGCCACTTTAGGGTTCTATTTTAAATACAGTACTTGGCTAATCCAGATGCAAAATACCTCATGCCCAAAATGTCCGGCAGGAATTCTAGCATGGACCCTTACTGGCTCAGCTTCAGTTGCAGACCCATCCCTGAGCCAATTATTATAGCTTGTGTTGGTAGATGGCCAGATAATTACGTCCAGATTTGCCCCCAGTCCCTCTGACTGAAAGTGACCAGTGAGTGACAGATCTTTTTTTCAGAGGAAACAAGGGATAGTGTTACTAAAATAGAAGGAAGAGATGCTAAGTAGATGAAATGAACAGTGTTTTTGAGATCTCATCAGCTATTACACTCTGCCAGCTTTGGCCTGTGTTCTCTATGAAATACCCTGTTTATTTAGTTGATGAGTTTAGATTTCATTGATGGCAGTTAATACTTTGAAAAAGGCAGTTATTTTCAATGCTAGTGAGAACATATGACTTGACATATTCTTCATATCATATAATTATATTTTAAGAGTTAACTTTAATCCCAAAAGACATTGAGGCTAACCATTTGATTAATAACTAAAGTTTCAATATAAAGTGAATCCACTTACCAACTGACTAATCATAAGCATTTGCTATGGTACATGGAGGATGCGCGATAGGTGTTGTGATTTCATAGTCATGAGAATAAAATATACAAAAATATAATGTGTCTTTTTACTGTAAAACATGAAAACCAACTGTTCAAGTATTATGCATAAAATCCCATCTTTCTGTGGCTCCCTTTCTGAGCCTTAGCACATGGACTTTTTCTTCTAAAATAATTACAGCAAAAAAAAAAAATTAGAACCAATCATATCAATTATTGTACCTATGGATAAGGAGTTAAAAACACAACAAAATACACTTTCAGAAAGTTAATGTCAAAATAATGTCCTTCATAGTATATTCACCATAACAGATTTTACTTATTCTGTTAACTTTCCCATTATATTAACACATTTTGAAGCTCCCTTTTTGGGAAAAGCCCTCAAGACGAGTTTATCTTTTTTAAAAAAAAAATTTTAATGGTTATTTTTGACACAGAGAGAGAGAGAGAGAGAGAGAGAAAGAGAAAGAGAAAGAGAGCATGACAGGGAGGGGCAAAGAGAGAGGGAGACACAGAATCCAAAGCAGGCTCCAGGCTCTAGGCTCTTAGCTGTCAGCACAGAGCCTGATGCGGGGCTCAAACTCACAAACCGCCAGATCATGACCTGAGCCCAAGTGGGACACTCAGTCGACTGAGCCACCCAGGTGCTCCAAGACCAGTTTATAAAGGGCACTTGGGTGGTTCAGTCAGTTAAGTGTCTGACTTAAGCTCAGGTCATGATCTCACAGTTCTTGGGTTCAAGCCCTGCACTGGGCTCTCTGCTGTCAGCACAGAGCCCACTTTGGGTCCTCTGTCCCCCCTCTGTCTTTGCCCCTCCCCTGCTTATGCTCTCTGTCTCAAAAATAAATAAACTTAAAAAGTTTATAAGCCACTTGAGAAAGCAGGGTTGTTATCACATTGTGTATGTGATAATAGTTAATTAAAACAACTTAAATCCACACCTTCCTCAACAGATTTGACTCAAAGTGACTCCCAGTTAATTCCTATAGTCATACATATCTCAAAAAATGAAGACTTGTCACAGTAGAAGACATTAAAAGAATGGGCCACAGAAAGTCACTTCCAAAGAAAAGTCTTTTCTTGTCTAAGATTATCAAAAATATTTTAAATATTGGGGAAAGTTATAGGAATAAGTAAATAATTACAACATCATCAAAATAGGTGGCCAACTTTCAAGAAGGACAAAGCTAAAGAGAAAAACTTCCATCTGAGAAATGTCATTACTTTATAGTCACCCTTAATATTTACATATTTACTGTGCATTATAGAAATTGGTAATAAAAAGGGGTGCCTGGATAGCTCAGTGGGTTAAGCGTCTTTTGATTTCAGTTCAGGTCCTATTCTTCTGGTCATGGGATCGAGCCCCATGGGCTCTGTGCTGAGTGTGGAACCTGCTTGGGATTTTCTCTCTCCCTCTCTCTCTGCCCCTCCCTTGCTCATACTCTCTCTCAAAAATAAACTTAAAAAAAATTAGCAATAAATATAGCTATGTAGGTAAAATACACTTCACTTTTTAAAGCTGAAAGACCATATTAAAGGTGAGGCCTCAAATATGAACTCATTTTAGGCTAAATGCCCTTACTTGTATGAGATTATTTTTAATACATATTCTTTTAGCTATTTTTTTATTGACTCTTAAGTTTTAGAATACACTTTTTAAACTTGAAACTTTTCCTTCAGCTGAAGAGCAGAACGAGTTCAGAATCCTAACTTGCAGGGAAATCAATCAGCGGATAAAATGGCAGGCTCATGCCTCTGCTAGGATTAGTGTGCTGATGAAGGCAAGTTCACAGGTTTGATCCCTAAGTGGGCCAATTTACTTTGCTACAGGCAGTCCCTTAAACCCTGGCCTGACATCCTGCAAATGGGAACCATCAGTCATAAGGAAAAGCTGGGAGAAAAGTAGGGGTGGAGTACGGCCAACTCCTTCCCACTGTGGGAAAACAAGTCCAGGCCTGCCGATAATGCTGTGGTAGCATTTCTCCTGTTAGTAAAAGAGGGAGCTGTCTTCCCAATGATAGTGAATTGGCATGGGTCAGAGTGTAAATCTGATCTCCAGAAATGTACTTTAAGATAATGTCAACAATTACTGAACTAGTCATTCATTCTTTCTTTGATGAGGGCTGAATCAAGTATGCTAGGTTTAGAGAGACCCCAGATGAATTTACTTATGTATTCATTACTAACTTCCAAAAAACATTGGCTGCTGCTCAAACAAAAGAGAAAATGTAGCTGCTAGCTGTGTAATTATGTTAATAGACTGGATAAAACAAAAACCATCAAAGCATTATGTGTCAAAAGTTTTATTTAATTCATTAATGAGGGAACTAGAAAGATGAAAAGGCAGTTCCAAATAAAATTTTAGAAACTGAAATTTTTTGAGTAGGAAAAATATAAAAGCTGAAGTACCAAATTAAGTACAAAACTGGTTAAAATCCCATAGGCAATAAAACCATCGCACCTTATGAGTTTACAGAACTGTAAAATGGCCCTGATCAGTTGGGCAAAAAAGCTATATTCCCTCAGAGCATATTAGAAACAGCTGGAGAGTTTTAAAAAACACTGATGAATAGGTCTTACATCCCCCCCCCAATACTGTAACTTAATTGGAAACTGGGTGAGGCCTGAGCATCAAGATTTCTAAACCCCCTCCCCCAAGTGATTCTAACAGGCAACCATGTTTGAGAAGCACCGCCCTAGGATGTGACATCGCCTTGCTCAAGGGCTTTCAACAATGTGCTACCCATTTTGAGTAGCAGGGTGGAAGGTCATTGTCCCATAGAACTGCTCTCACCTGAGAGCTGTTTGAAATTCAGAATCTGGGTTCCCACCCCCCATGTGTGAAGTCAAAATCTATGTTTCAAAACTATCACCAGGTAGTTCAGGTGCACATTGAAGTTTGAGAAGCACTTTTTTTTTAACATGATATTGAAAGGACTTGGAATTACTCTTTCTTCTTATTTCCAAGCTTTAGGAAAATTTTCCCGACATGACAAATGTCTCTACAGCAGCCCAAAATAGCAGTTTAACAATAGTGATGTTTGTGGAGAGGGAAATCAACTCTAAGGTGAGAAATCTGAACTAGATCAATGACCCCACTTCCCAGGATCCTCAGCTACCAGGGGCACCTGGGGTAATGTATTACTTTTTTTTTTTTTTAAGTTTATTTATTTTGAGAGAGACAGAAACAGCATGAGTCAGGGGTGGGCAAAGAGAGGGGGAGAGAGAAAGAATCCCAAGCAGGCCCTATGCTGTCAGCACAGAGCCCAGTGTGGGGCTTGAACTCATGAAACTGTGAGATCAAGACGTAGCCGGTGGGGAAACCAAGAGTCACTTAACCGACTGAGCCACCAGGCACCCCTGTCTTACCTTTACTAAGAGCTGCTGGAAACTAGGAAGGTGAAGTTATCAGAAATGTGCCAATTATTTTTAACTACTAGCCAATCATGTTACAAGCAGAGTATACTAGTTATGGAGAAAAAATGTGTTTGAATGCCTAATTAAGACAGAAACAAACTTTTTGGTGAAAATGTTTTATACAACTTAGCATCAAGTTCCTAAAATTTTGAGGGTTAATGTATCAACCCAGACTTAATGTTAGCTGCATTTTGTAAAAGGTTGACAAAGGAGTTCACTCCTTGAATATGAAAATTTAGGGCATAGTTATCAGTCAATAAGACCCTCTATATGGCTACTGACATCTCAGAAAACATGAATAATGTTCTAAGATGGAAATTTCCAGAAACGAGTTCTTTACTTTGAAAATCCAATGTAGTTATCATACTTAGCTGTCAAAGTCTTAAAGTAATTTCATGTATTTATTAAGTATTGGGTTTATAGCAGTAAATTAAATCCCTAGGTTTACAGCAGTGAACAAAAAACACTCCTGTCTTCATGAACCTTACAGTCGAGTATAGGAACAAGGAATGTAAACAAATAACAAATATTTTTGTTATAACAAAGTTTAGTAAGTATCATAAAGGAACAGGGTGACTTAAATGAAAATGATTTATTCAATGTGTAAATAAATTTATTATCTGTGACTTTGCAAGTGTTTACAAATCATAAAACAATTTTAATCATAAAATATGAGTTAGTAGCCATATATTTCACTAGGGCCTGCCAGATGTACTTGACTCTGCTTAACTCTTCTGATGATAAATATCCAAAAGCTTGGAAAATGCTTCTCTGACCTTCTTTTTCTTCACTATGGCAAATATTGATGGTTTTCTCTGAGAAGCTGAATGTGTGAAGTATGTTCCAAAGACCTAGAAAATCACAGAGACTTTCGTTAGAGCCAGAGATGAAATGTGAATATTGATTCAGGTACCTTAAATCCTCTCTGGAACAGAAATGGAAAGCATACGCGCACGCACACACACACACACAAAAGGATGATGTCCAATTTCGAAGGTGCTAATTTGGTATCATATTTCATTAAACCCCGTAAAGAACTACAAATAATATCACAATTCAAAAGGTATGAAGCCCCTGTGTGATAAAAAGATTATCTGATATTTTTGTTTTGGCTTTCTTTTTTTGTTTTTCCATCACTATATAAGTGCGATTTTTCTCCCAAAAGAATATTCTTAGACTTTCCATGCTTAATTTGTCATGAGTATAACTACTTTCATTTGCATTATTTATCCAGAATGCATCCTTTCCCCTTAGCTCATTTATTACTACTGGTTCTTCTAACCCCATACTTCCAAGCTTCTTCTGAGGTCTGTTTCTTACCCTGTTTACTCTTGAGACACACTCTCAAGTTGAGAACATGTAGATCTAAACTCCTATTCTCTTTCTTTCAAAGAGCCCAGGAAGAGAAAAATATGCCAGATGACACAATAATGAACGTATCTACACATAATCAATAAGGAGCTTCTTCAAGTAGTCCTGCTACATTGTCAATTCATGATTTTTTTTCATTTTTTTCAGTTTTATTGAGATATACTTGACATATAACATTGCATGAGATTTAGTTGTACAACATGGTGTTTCATATACTTATATATTGTAAAATGATTACCATACTCAGTTTAATCATCACCACACATTGTTACATTTTCCTTGTGATGAGAACCTTAAGATTTACTAACAATTTTCACATACAAAATGCAGCATTGCTAACTTTAGTCACCATGCTCTACATCACCTTCCTATGACTTCTTTATAAGTGCCTTTCACCCATTTCTCCCACACCCCAAATCTGGCAATCACCAATCTGTTCTCTATATCTATGAAATGCTTTCTTTTTTAGATTCCACATATAAGTCAGATCACCAAGTATTTGTCTTTGACTCATTTCACTTAGCATAATTCCCTCAAGGTTCATCCATGCTGGATTTCCTTTTTTTTATGACTGAATAATATTTATGTGTATGTGTGTGTGCACAAAATGTAGGTATATACTTTCTTCATTCATCTGTCAATGGTTATATCCATGCCTTAGCTATTGTAAATAATGCTGCAATGAACATGAAGGGGCATAAATATTTTCAAGATAGTGACTTCATTCCCTTTGGATATATATCCAGAAGTAAATTTGCCAGATCAAATGGTAGTTCTATCTTGTATTGAGGATCCTCCATACTGTTTTCCATAATGACTGTAACAATTTACATTCCTAACAGTGCACAAAGTTCCCTCTTTTGTACAGCCTTGCCAACAGTCTTTTTTTCTTAGGTCATTCCAATTACAATGGTTATCCTAATATTTTATCATGGTTTCCATTTGCATTTTCCTGATGATTAGTGATGTTGAGCAACTTTTCAGGTATATGTTGGCCAGTTGTAGGTTTTCTTTGAAAAAATGTTTATTCAGGTCCTTTCCCCATCTTTAACAAGTTGTTTGTTTTGTTTTGCTATTGAGTTGTAGGTATTTTTAAATATATTTTTAGATATTAACCCTTATGAGATAAGATATACAAATATTTTCTCCCATTCTGTAGGTTGCCTTTTCAGTTTTTTATTTGCTTGCTGTGCAGAAGCTTTTGAGTTTGGTGTATTCCCATTTGTTGAACGTTTTTCTTTTGTTGTGTGTGTTTTTGGCATTGTTTCCTCCCCAAATATTGCCAAGACATCTCACTGAGCTTCTTTCCTACGTTTTATTTCAGAAGTTTTAGGTTATCAGGTCTTATGTTTAAGTCTTTGATGCATTTCAAGTTCTGTATGTGTTTCTCCAGTTTCCCAGCACCACTTATTGAAGAGATATCTTTTCTACATTGGATATTCTAGGCTCCCTTGTCAAATATTAGTTAGCTGTATATGCCAGGGTTTGACTCCAGGCTGTTTTATTCCATTGGTCAATGTGTCTATTTTTGTGCCAGTATCATACTGTTTTTATTATTATGGCTTTGTAGCGTAGTTTGACATCTAGAAGCATGATATCTCCAACTTTGTTTCTTTCTTTCAGGATTGCTTTGACTATTTGGGGTCTTTTATGGTCCACACAATTTTTAGGATTATTTCTGTGAAGAATGCCTATGTATTTTGATGGGGATTCCATTGAATCTGTAGATAGCTTTGGGTAGCATGGCCACTTAACAGTATTCTTCCAATCCATGAATATGGGATATCTTTCCACCTGTTTGTGTCTTTGATTTTTTACAGCTATGTTTTGTAGTTTTCATTGTATAAATCTTTTACTTCCTTGGTTAAAGTTATTCCTAAGTATTTTATTGTTTTTAATACTATTGTGAATGAAATGATTTTTTTTTTCAGATGTGTCATTGTTAGTGAAAATTAATGCAATTAATTTCTGTATGCTGATTTTATATCCTGCCGCTTAACTACAACTGATTAATAGTTTTTTAATGGATTCTTTGTGATATTCTAGAAATAGGATCTCATCTTCATGAAAAAAAGGACAATTTTAATTCATCCTTTCCTAGTGAGATGCCTTTTTTTCCCCTTTGTCTTGCCTAATTGCTCTAGCTTGAACTTCCAGTAATATATTGAATAGAACTGATGAGACTGAGCATTTTTTCCTCATTCTTGATCTTAGGGGAAAACACTTTCAACTTATCTCCATTGAGCACTATGTTAACCATTAGTTTCTTCTATACCCAACCTGTTAAGGAGTTTTATCACGAAAGGATATTGTATCCTGTTAACTTTTTACGCATCTACTAAAACAATTGTGTGATTTTAATCTTTCATTTTATTGATATAATGTAGTACATTTATTGATTTTTATATGTTGAACCATTCTTGCATCCCAGCGATAAATCCCACTTGGTCATGGTGTATAATCCTTCTACTATGGTCTTGAATTTGTTAGTTTACTAATAATTTGTTGAGAATTTTTACATCTATATTCATCAGGAATATTGATCTGTGGTTTTCTTTTCTTGTGGTATCCTTATCTGGTTTTGGTATCTGGCCTCATAGAATGTGTGTGGAGATGCTCCCTCCACTTCAATATTTTGGAAGAGTTTGAGGAGGATTGGTGTTAATTATTCTTTGAATTGGTAGAATTCTCCAGTGAAGCCATCTGGTCCTGAAGTTTCCTGTTGAGAGTTTTTGACTACTAATTCAATCTCTTTATGCATTATTGCTCCGTTCAGATTTTCTTTTTCTGCCTGATTCAGTCTTGGTAAATGGTGTGTTTCTAAAAATGTATCCCTTTATTCTAGGTTATGTAATTTGTTGGCATTTAATTGTTCATAGTAGTCTCATATGATTTTATGCCTTACTGTACTATAAGCTATAATGTCTCCGCTTTCATTTCTAAGTTTATTAGACTCCTTTTTTTTTCTTAGTCTAGCTAAAGGTTTGTCAATTTTTTCTTTTTTATTCTTCTTGTCTGGTCTCTAGTTCATTTATTTCTGCCCTGATCCTTATTATTCCCTTCCTCCTACTAACTTTGGAACTGAAGATTTTTTCTAGTTCCTTGAGTTGTAAAGTTAGATTGTTTACTTGATCTAATTTCCTAATATATGCATTTATTGCTATACACTTTCAGAACTGCTTTTGCTGCGTCCCACAGTATTTGTTTTTATGGTCATATGTTTCTGGATAAGTTACTTCCATTTTGATTTCTTCTTTCACCTACTGGTTGTTTAGAAGTGTGTTGTGTAGGAGGCACCTGGGTGGCTCAGTCTGTTAAGCATCCAATATTGGCTCAGGTCCTGGCCTCCAGGCTCATGAGTTCAAGCACTGAATGGGGCTCCACACTGATAGTGAAGAGTATGCTTAGGATTCTTTCTCTGTCTCTGCCCCTCCCTCACTTGAAGTCTCTAATTAAATAAATAAACTTAAAAAAAGTGTGTTGTTTAATTTCTGGGTCTCACTTTTCTCTTGTTGGTTCTAGTTTCATACCATGATGGTCAAAAAAGATGGTTGGTATGATTTCATTCTTCTTAAATGTGTTAAGATTTGTTTTGTGGCCTATCATATGATCCACCATGGAAAATGTTCCATGTGCACTTGAAGAATGTGTATTCTTCTGGTTTTGGATGGAATATCCTATAGATGTCTTTTAGGTCTATTTGGTCTAATGAGTAAAGTCCTATATTTCCTTACTGATGTTCTGTCTGGATGATCTATGCATTGTTGAAAGCAGGGTATTAAATTCACCCACTGTTACTATATTGCTGTCTATTTCAGCCTATAGGTCTATTAATATTTGCTTTATATATTTAGGTAATCCTGTGTTGGATACATACTTACAAATGTTGTATCCTCTTGTTGGATTGATCCCTTTATCCTTATATAAGACTTATTATTGAAATCTTGAAGTCAATTTGGTCTGATATAAGTATAGCTACTTCTGCTTTCTTTTGGTTTCCTTTTGCATAGAATATATTTCTCCATCTATTTTCAATTTATGTGTATCCTTAAAGCTGAAGTGAATCTCTTTTAGGTGGCAGTTGGTTCTTGTTTGTTTTTTAATCCATTCAGCCACTCTGTATTGTAGAATCTCATCCATTTACATTTAAAGCAATTATTGATAGGTATGATAGGTCCTTATTATTGTCATTTTCTTAATTGTTTTCTGGCTATTCTACAGTTCCTTTGCCCCTTTTTCTCTTGCTCTCTTCGTGATTTGATGATATTCTGTTCTAATATGCTTAAAATTCTTTCCTTTGTAGTTACCATGAAGCTTACATAAAACATATATTTAAGCAGCACTCTCAGCAATAGCCAAATTATGGAAAGAGCCTAAATGTCCATCAACTGATGAATGGATAAAGAAATTTTGGTTTATATACACAATGGAGTACTACATGGCAATGAGAAAGAATGAAATAGGGCCCTTTGTAGCAACATGGATGGAACTGGAGAATGTGATGCTAAGTGAAATAAGCCATACAGAGAAAGACAGATACCATATGGTTTCACTCTTATGTGGATCCTGAGAAACTTAACAGAAACCCATGGGGGAGGGGAAGGAAAAAAAAAAAAAGAGGTTAGAGTGGAAGAGAGCCAAATAATAAGAGACTCTTGAAAACTGAGAACTGAGGGTTGATGGGGGGGTAGGAGGGAGAGGAGGGTGGGTGATGGGTATTGAGGAGGGCACCTTTTGGGATGAGCACTGGGTGTTGTATGGAAACCAATTTAACGATAAACTTCATATGTTGAAAAAAAAACAACATATATTTGTAACAGTCTATTTTAAATTGATAGCAACTTACATTTAAACACATATTAAAGCTCTACATTTTTACATCACAGTTTATCTTTTTACCTTTGTATTCACTAACAAATTATTGTAGGTATAGTTTTGTGACTTTTGTCTTTTCATTTTCATATTAGATTTATAAATACTCTTCCCACCACTATTACAACATTAGAATATCCTTAATTTAATATTTACCTTTACCAATGAGGTTTATACTTTTATATTTTCTTGTTGCCAATTAGTGTCCCTTTAATTCAGCTTGACTAATTCCCTTTATCATTTCTTATAAGTCCAGTCTATTGGTAATGAATTCCTTTAGCTTTTACTTGTCTGCAAAACTTTTTATCTTTTCTTCAATTTTGAAAGACAACTTTACCAGGTAGAGTATTCTCAGTTGGAAAGTTTTTTCCTTTAGCACTTTAAATATATTGCACCACTCCTTCTGGTCTTCAAAGCTTCTGCTGAAAGATCTGCTGATAGTCTTATAGGGGTTCCCTTATAAACAGCTACTTTTGTTGCCTTTAAGATTATCTTCTTGTCTTTAACTTTTAACAGTTATAACGTGTCCAAGTGTGAGTCTTTGAATTTATCTTATTTGGAGCTCTCTGGAATTCCTGGATCTGGTTTTCTTCCCCCCATTCCCCCAGGTTAGGAAACTTTCAACCATTATTTCTTCAAATAAGCTTTTTGCCCTTTTCTATCTTCTCCTTCTGGGACTCCTATAATGTGAAAATTGATCTGTTTGATGATGTTGCATAAATCCCTTAAGCTATCTTCACTGCATTTTTTTTTCTTTTTTCTTCTCTGATCGAAGTCCATTGCTCTTTGAGTTCATTGATCTTTTCTTCCACTTCATCTAATCTGCTACTGAACCCTTCTACTGATTTTTTCAGTTCAGGTATTGTATTCCTCTATGATTTCTGCTTTAATGCTTTCTTATATTTTCAACTTCTTTGTTGAAATTTTCATTTTGTCCATGCATTGGTCTTTTGACCTTGGTGACCATCTTTATAAACTTTAAACTCTTTACCAGGTAAATCACTTATCTCCATTTCATTAAGTTCTGTTTCTGGGGTTTATTCTTGTTCTTTCTTTTGGAACATATGCTCTGTTTTTTCATCTGGTTGTGTGTGTGTGTGTGTGTGTGTGTGTGTGTGTGTTTAAAGATTAAACAGCTAGCTTTCCCAGTCTGGAAGATGTGTAGGAAATGAAACTTGTTCAGCCCAACCCTAGCTCTTTGTTGTCTCTCAAAACTTTGTGATTGTCCAAACAGCCCTGTTTGTTTTTAGTGGTTCCCAGTAATTGAGGGTGTGCCAAGACTTGTTAGCATTGCAAAGGGGGAAGACCTTACTCAGCACATAGATGCAGGCTAAATGGAAGACAGATCCTCTGGAAGTGGCTTTTAAGTATGCAAATAGACCTCTTTTAGGAAAGGACTAGGAGATAGGTTCCTCTATCTACTCTCCCCACTCCCTCTATGCTGACTCTTGGAGGGATAGCCAGCCACTAACTGTCTCTTTGCTTGCCACAATCCCACTAAACCCAAGAACACAGCACTGCTGGTTAACAGAGCCAGGCTATCAAGGGATGTGTCTTCTGGTTTTCAGCCACAAAATGTGGGGCTCCAGATACATGCACAGACTTGTTTTCCAGACACTGGTGACCCATTTTGATGTGTGTGTGTGTGTTTTTTCTCCTTCATTTGATGTGTAAGAGTCACTCAGCTAGTTTCTGGATTTCTTTCAGAATGAATTATTCCATAATAGTTGTAGATTTGGTGTGTCTGTGGGAAGAGGTAAGTTCAGGAGCCTTTTATGTTGCCATCTTAAACCAGAATCTGCTCTGAACTCCTTGAAAGTAGGAATCATTTCTTATTTGTTGGGAAATTAGAGGTACAATGAGTCATATCCCTCTTCTCTTACTGAACCTTTCTATATGAAGGTTCTATACCTCTTTCTATACCTCATCAGGTAGGTAAATTGCCCATACTTCTCTTCAAAGCTAACACCTTCCCACATTCACAAAGGCTCATTTTTGTTTTCTCTTGTACTCAAAAACAAAGACAGGAACAGTGTTTTTGAGCTGAATTTTTCTTATTTAGAAGAAGGAATGTATGAAATTTCTCAGGAAAAGTTGCTTTTAGATGGTATAAGTAATGAAGGTTCTGGGATGCTACATATAGATAGATTTTAGTGAGAATTAAAACTCTATTAAGTGTTTAATTTATTCATGAAACTCAAAAGTACCAATATTTACTGATGACTTTTATAATGGTAGGAGCTGGGCATGTAAAATATATATATATACATATATATACACACATATATATACATATATATACGTATATATATGTGTGTGTATATATATATGTATATATATGTATATATGTGTGTATATATATATGTATATATATGTATATATGTGTGTGTATATATATATATATGTATATATATATATATATATTTATATATATATCCTTTCATGGAACTAGTAGTCTGATGGGATGAACAGATAGTAAACAACAATAACAATTTTGAGTTTATCATAGTGTTAGAAGAGGGACGCCTGGGAAACTCATTTGGCTAAGCATCTAACTTTTGATTTTGTCTCAGATAATGATCTCAGCATTCGTGAGTTCGAACCCAGCATCAGGCTCTGTGCTCACAGTAGACAGCCTGCTTGGGATTCTTTCTCTCTGCCACTCTCCCGGTCACACTTGCTCTCCCTCTCAAATGAATAAATAAACTTGAAGAAATAAAAGAGAAAAAAGAGCATGTCATGATAGACAGTAATGAGACAGGAAATACTTCAATAGTGTGGTTCAGAGAACATGCTCTCACATTTTAGTAAGGTGCTGTGCCCTAAGATTAAGTTAAAATAGCAACTTGCCCTGCCCTTAGAGCTTGACTGACACCCTGATATTTCCTCTGGAATCTTCATTTCCAAATCCCTAAAACCAAAACAAAACTCACCATACATTAAAAAAAATTTTTTTCTACTTCTATTGGTCCTACCCTCTAGGGTAATGTCCTATGCCAGGTCTTTTTTAGTTAATAGGTTTTACACCCCAATCTCCTAATATGCAAATAACATCAGGTCTGTAATTTTAAGTGTATTCTCCTCAGACCGACACAAATTTTTTAACACAAGGTTTCTCAGCAGTGGCGTGATTGACATTTTGAGCTAGATAACTCCTTACTGTTGGGGGGCTGTCTTGGGCATTGTGGGGTTTTTAGCAGTATCCCTGGCCTCTATGCATTAGATACCAATAGCACCTGCCCCCAAGTTGTAGCAATGAAAAACATCTACGGACACGTGAAGTGTACCTGGGGGGCATGGGCGAAAGCCCCTCCCTTCCTACTGATTTAACACTTTGGCTACTCTGTTTCTAGGTAGAAATTCAAGTCTAACTAGTGATTTAAACTACAAAGGACAGGCTCTCCCTGAGTTTTATGTAGAGTACAGATCTTAGGACCTCATGGTAATTAACATTCAACTTTTGGTATTTATCGAAACTGTAACCTCATTAAAATAGCCACATTTAAATACTGAAAAATTAAAATACACTGGAGCATTGGGGTAAGTGTTTAAATAAACACATCTGAAGGCACATTCTTATCCTGACATGTCATGATAAGACAGTAATGAGACCCAAGGTACTCTGCTTAATTTCCCTCAGCTGCTGCAGCCCCTCCTGTTTCAACAACAGAACCTTCTGTCAGTGCTTCTTACCACTAGTCAGTGAGGAAGATCTTTCTCCTGGTTGTCTGTATTACTCAGTCTCTAGGTCTTAAATACTTTCGTTCAAATGGGTCAAGCTGGAATAAAAAAAAAGGGGGGGAAGAAGTTGAAAGATGGGTACAGAGCACAGCCTAGGATCACTGAAGTTAGGAATGTAACTTCTCACCTAAGCCAGGGAACTGAGAAAGTTCCTTCTCATCTCTGCTTTAGCCAAGAGTTTATTAAATCGACTTGCGTATAATACTTAGTTAAGTAATGAACAATCGCTTCAGAGACTGTCCCAGCAGTACTTATCAATCTGCATCTTCTATACATTGCTAAGTTAAGACATTCAAAAACTACCACTTAGAGTGTTTTGACAAGATTTTAGAGCAGGGATATGTATTAAAAAGTATAATGAATATTAAAATTATGTAATTCTCAGTTTTAGTTGTTTTCTAAAATATTTGCCCTATTTCCTGTTTCAAATGTATTACATGCGGATTGTAAAATGGTATCATTGTTTTTCAAAACTTGTTGGCTATTTCTTATAAAGTTAGATTACATCAACCCTCTGTCCAACAATTCTACTCCTAGGTAACTATCCAAACAAAATGCAAACACACATCCACAAAAAAGTTTGTATAATCATGTCCAGAGCAGTCTTATTCAAAATAGCCTAAAGCTGGAAACAACCCAAATGCTCATCAGAAGAATGATAAACTAATCATGTTTTATTCATACAAAGAACACTACCCGGGAGTAAATAAGAACAATAACTGATACATACGACAAAGCATAATTATGTATATTGTAGACATTACGCTGAGGAAAAGCAAAACAATCTACAGTGATAGAAGTCAGAAAATTGTTACATTAGTTTGGGGGTGGGTATAGATCAGAAGGGCCCATAAGAGGATTTGGGGAAGTAATGGAAGTATTCTATATCTTATTTGGATGCTAGTATAAAAGCTTATATAAATTATAAAAACTCACCGAACTACAAACTGTTTTACTGAGTATAAATCAAATTATAAAAACACAAAAATGTATTGCCCACTAATTTTAGAAAGTAGAAAAAATAGAAAAAATATTCATAATCCTACCACTTGAGGATTGTTGTCAACCTGTCTGAAAATATCTTTATTTTGATTATTCTTTCATATCTCCTTAACCTGTAATCAGAGAAGTATTCCAGGGATCGATCCTTAAACACCTTTTCTTTCCTATTTTTACTCATTGTTTGTGATTTCATCTAGTGTCGTGACTCTTTATTTTTTTAATGTTTATTTATTTTTGAGAGAGAGACAGAAGAGAGCAGGGGAGAGGCAGAGAGAGAGCAGGAAATACAGAAACCGAAGCTGGCTCCAGGCTCTGAGCAGTCAGCATAGAGCCCAAAGTGGGGCTCAAACCCATGAACTGTGAGATCCTGACCTGAGCTGAAGTCAGATGCTTAACCCACTGAGACACTCAGACACCCCTAATGTCCTGGCTCTTAATATTATCTGTATAATTAATGATTCTCTAGTTTACCTTACCTACTTGACATCCACATAGATGTGAATGGACATCTCAAATTTAATATATCTAATACTGAGATTCTCAATTTGTCACCAAACCTACTCTAATCTCAAAGTTTTTCCATGTCAGTGAAAAAAGAACCCCATTCCTCTAGTGGCTCAAAGCCTAAACTCAAAAGCACATTTGACTCGTTCCTTTTACTTATATCCACATATTCAGGAATCCAACCATTTCTGATTCTTTTAACCACTACCATTCCATTTTGAGCCACCAACATTTCCATTCTGGATGCTTCTAAGACTCCTTGCATTTACCTCTTCTCTACAGTCTTCTCCACACAGCAGGCACAATGATCCTACTAAAATATAAATCAGAACGAGTAACTCCTGCAATGGCTTCCACCTCATCCAGGGTACAAGGATCCAAAAGGCTTTAGGTCTGCCCACCCTAACTTTCACTTACTTCTTACTTCCCATCCACATCTACTCTCATCCTTAATCCTCTCTTTCAGCGATGGTGCCTTTTGTCTTGTTCCTGAAACACACCAGGTATGCGTGCACCACAGGGCCTTTGTACCTGCTGTTCCTTCTGGCTGCAAACCATCCCCGAGATGTCTGCAGTCTTCCTCTCTTCTTCTTCTTCAGGTCTTAAATGTCATTTTTCTCTGTGAGGCCTTGCCTGGCTACTCGAGCTAAAATTGCAACTTCTCCCCATCTAACACCCCAGTGCCTAGATTGACCATATAATTTATTTTCCAATTGGCACAATTGGAAAGTGAGAAGGATGCTATTGATAAATATGCTGACACAACAGTCATAAACCAGGACTGTTCCCCTTCCTGCCTTATCTTTTACTTTAGCCTTTATTCGGTTAATTATCTGCTTTTCCCCTTCTAGAATGCAGGCTCCTTCAGGCCAGCGATTTTGTGCTTTGGGACCTTACAGATGCTCAATACATATTTGTTAAATGTATTTTTAAATGAATGCGAATGATTTGGCAATGATGTCTTAGTTTATATTACCAAATCCCCTGCTTTCTCCTATTAGAGTAAATGTCATTCATACTCTGAAAATGCTCGCAAAACGTCTTAAATGGACAAGTTCATTTATGGAGTCAAATTCAAACTTAAATTGGGGGATACAAAACAATTAAAAAAAAAAGAGCATGTACTCTTTGTAAATAGATCTCAGTGTGGGTTTTTTTTTTTCCATTTAAGAAAAATCCCTGGCAAAAGAGGAAGTTTACTAAAACACGACAACAAAAAAACTGGCAAAGCTTCACGTGCTCTGAAGAATCTAAAGCTTCTTTTCATCAATTGAAGAAAGCTTCCTATGGCCCATTTGTGAGGGAAATATGAAATAGTAAGGGAATAGTTACTGGGTATCTGTTAAGTGGAAATCAAAGTATTAGGTAGTAGGACAACAGAGACATGATGAGATGGTGAGGTAGTGGGGGAAAAACCCAAATCCGCATGCGCCCCTGCCTTAATTTCTTCTGAGTCCCCAAGCAGTGCGTTCCCCAGCTCATCCAGCTGGCTCCTACCATAGCCCTGCCCACTAGGGAACACTGCTATTCCAGCTGTAGGACTAGAGTACAAAGTTAGGAAACGCCTCACTTCCCCTTGGGCACTACTACAGCTAGTTAGGAGATCCAAAGTTAATTTGTATTAAAAAAGGAAAACTTAAATTGTCATAAGGCAAACTAAAGGCAAAATGAGAGAGAGAGAACCAATGATTAATTTGTCATATGGAAAATACAGTGTTGGCACATGAAAAAATTGAGGAGTGTTATTGAAATGGGTGAAGACATACCCTCCCCAATGTGTATCCCACGTGCCAACATTAGGGAATTGGGCCACTATCCTCCCTGATACTCAATGGAAATGGGAGGGAGCCTTGATTCTGTTGTCCCTTCACTTCCTCTTATTGAATTTCTGTCCCCTACATACTGCTCATTGGTTAGGAACTGTTTAAGTCTTTCCGAACCCATCCTTTTGTCTCTGTTTCCACCGTTAGTTGTGTGTGTGTGCATGTGAAGGCTTTAAGCTTCCATCGTGTCCCATCCAGCCTAATGCAACAGCCGGCTTCCGGTCTCATTTTCTCATCCCACCTGCTCCTCTTGCCAGTATATGGCCAGAGTGAACTTTCTGAAGGGCAAATCTGATCTTGTTACCCTCATACTGGAATTCTTCAAGACTCCCTCCACAGTCTTTAAAAAAATTTTTTTAATGTTTTACTGATTTTTGAGAGAGAGAGAGAGAGAGAGAGAGAGCAAGCAGGGGAGGGGCAGAGAGAGAGGGAGACACAGAATGTGAAGCAGGCTCCAGGCTCTGAGCTGTCAGCACAGAGCCCGATGCGGGGCTCGAACCCATGAACTGTGAGATCATGACCTGAGCCGAAGTCAGACGTTCAACCGACTGAGCCACAGAGGTGACCACCCCTTTCACAGTCTTTAAAGTCAATAAGTCTTTAACCTGCCCTCAAGTCCCTTCCTAATGTTTCTCCTTGCCAGGTTTCCCAGTCTTCTCTACAAATTCTTAAATATTATTTATGTTTGGGGGCTTTAATTTTTTTTTAATGTTTATTTTTTTTTGAGAGAGAGAGAGAGCAGGAGCAGGGAAGGAGCAGAGAGAGAGGGAGACACAGAATCCAAAACAGGCTCCAGGCTCTGAGCTGTCAGCACAGAGACCGACGTGGGGCTCAAACTCACAAACTGAGATCATGACCTGAGCTGAAGCTGGACACTCAACCAACTGAGCCACCCAGGCGCCCCATGTTTGGGGACTTTTATAACAAGGCTATGCAGGGCCGTTAGGGTGGCTCAGTCGGTTTAGTGTCTGACTTTGTCTCTGGTCATGATCTCACAGTTTGTGAGTTCAAGCCCCTTGTGGGGATCTGTGCTGACAGCTCTGAGCCTGGAGCCTGCTTTGGATTCTCTCTCTGCCCCCCCGCCATTCACACACTATCTCTTTCAAAAATAAAACTTAAAAAAAAAAAAAGAAGAAGAAGAAGCCTTGCAGAGTACAGGGAGAGCCCACATACAAGGTGGTCAGCAAGGCAGCATAGAGAAAGCTCTGTGGGGGTGGGGATAGATACTTCCCAAACAGTGTGGCGAGAAGATCATTCCTAGGGGAGGGAGCGGGATGTGCAGAGGGGACTAGCAAGGCCTGGTGAAGAAACAGGACATGGTTCCGTAGAGCTGAGGGTTACAGTGCAACATGCCGGTGATGGGAGGGGAATGTTCTGATGTAAGGAAAGAGGCTCAAGGGTAAAATTTCAGAAACGTCTGTATGCCCAAGTAAGAGATTAACATATGGAGAGGTAATCATCATTCTAAAAATACTGCAGGCGGATTAATAGGCTAGATGGAAAAAACACGAGAGTTACCCAAAATCTTCTCTGAAATCATTTGATGGGTGATCACCATGAAGGCTGTTAACTAGAAAACATAGGACACTCAGACAGTGGAATACTCTTCAGTGCTAAAAAGAAATGAGCTACCAAATTATGAAAAGGTATGAAGAAATCTGAAATATGTATTACTAAGTGAAAGAAACCAGTCTGACAAGCTACATATCATGATACCAACTCAGTTGATCCTTGAACAGTGAGGGGGGGTTAGAAGCACCACCCCCCTGCACAGTTCGAAATCCATGTATAATTTTTGACTCCCCTAAAAACTCCGCCTACTTCTGACCAGAGACTTATCAGGAACATAAACAGTCTAGTAACACACCTTCTTTGTTATATGTATTATATAATGCATTCTTACAATAAGAGAACATATTAAGAGAATCATAAGAGAAAATACATTTACTATACCATATTTAGAAAAAAAAATCCGTGTATCGGTGGCCCTGCATAGTTCAAACCCATGTTTCTCAAGGGTCGACTGTATTCGATATTGCAGAAGAGGCAAAACTGTGGAGACAATAAAAAGTTCGGTGGTTTTCGAGGCAGAAGGGGAAAGGATTCCTGTGTGGAACACAGGAGATTTTTTAGGGCAGTGAAAATACTCTGTATGGTGCTCTGATGGATACAATGTCATTATAGATTTTCTAAAACAATAGGATGTACAATGCCAAGAGCAAGGCATAGGGAAAGTTATGGGCTTTGAGTGATTATGACGTGTCGATTTAGTTCCAAAAGTTATAACTAATATAACACATATAAGTGATACAGTAATGCAGGAGGCTACGCATGTGTGGGGGCAAGGTACACATGATAAGTCTCAGTACCTTTCTTCAATTTTGTTAATCTAAAACTGTTTTTATCTTTTAAATGAGGTCTTTAAAAATTATGAAATGTAAAGAATTAAAAAAAAAAAAAAAGAGCTCACATCCTATGTCTGGCCTTTCCCTTATCTGTCGCTACACTATAAGAAATTATCACAGCACCAAAGTGATGTTTCAGAAATGTAACTTGGATCATGTGACTTCCTGCTTTAAAGCTTCCATGGCTTCTCAGAGTATTTGGAATAAAAGTGAGAATTCTTACTCTGCCTTCAAAAGCTCTAAATGATCTTGCCCCAGACCTCTACTCGAACACCGTCTTCCCTTCTCCACCATGTACATTATGACCTCTCTTCTGTTTCTCACCCAAGCCATTGCAAATCATTCTGTAGGGACTTTGCACGTGTTTCTTCCCCTTGGAAATCTACTTACCCTGATTTGTGCATCCAGACTCCTGTTTATTATTGAGATTTTAGCTCAGTTGGCATCCTATCATATTTATCTTAATCTTTTATATACTTGCTTAGTATCTATCTGTCATACTACAATATAAATTCCTTAAAAAGAGAACCCTTTTTGGGGTGCCTGGGTGGCTCAGTCAGTTACATCCAACTTCAGCTCAGGTCATGTTCTGACAGTCCGTGGGTTTGAGCCCCATCTAGGGCTCCGCACTGAAAGCTTGGAGCCTGGGATCTGCTTCGGATTCTGTGTCTCCTTCTCTCTCTGCCCCTTTCCCACACACACTCTGTCTCTCAAAAATGAATAAATGTTAACAAAAGAATTAAAAAATAAAAGACCGTTTCTATTTTCTTTATTATCCTAATGCTGTTACCCAGAGGAATTTCTGGCACATAGTACATGCTCAATACGTGTTGGTAAGTGAAAGAAAAGCTAAAATCCCTTTTTTGCAAAAGAAGACAAAATTGATATTAAAGTAACTGTTACCCTGATGTTTTATATGTAATTATATGTGATAGGCTTCTATACATATATTTGCAGAGTTCTTCTTTGCAATGAACTCGTAAAAATGAAAAACCACATAGAAGCAACCACAGAAGTATGGAAAAAAAAATCAAAAGTCAAAGAAACAAATCAGACAAACATAGGTGGCCATGCATGTAAAATATTTAACGTGTGAAGTTTGTCTCTTCCTGTTCTTGCAAACCAAACAGTTGTAAGGAGAATAAAACGAGGAGCAGGAAGAGCTCATCCTTGATCCCATCTGGAGAGCTAGTACAAAGAAAGACTTAGAAGAAAGGGGACGAAAACATGCTGGGGTCACAGAAGGAAACTGAGTTGAAAGGAGGGAAAAAATCTGCATTCCGAGTCATTTGGAACAGAGAAGGAAGGGAGACATTATCTGAAGACCGTGTTCACCAGAGGCAAACAGGCTGAAAAAGAAATCGACATCTGTGAAAGTCTCGTGTGCCCCAGATCTGAGGGGGCAGATGAAGATTGTTTATGTAGCACAAGAAGGTGTTGGGAGAAGGAAGGAACAGGCTCACATGGAAACATATGCTCGCCGAAGCTACTTGAAAAATAAAGCATTCAGTGGAGAGAGGGAAACATCTGTGTTGCACACGGGCAGACCACCAGTAGTGAAGCAGTCTTGAGATAGAAGGGAAAGGCGTCCACAAACAAGATCGGACATTATGTCTTGTCAAAATGACATGTAAAGGCACTGGGTCTGCATCTCATTCTCTGGTGAGTTAATGGGAACTCAGCCATCTGGGGAAATCAAGGATGAGTAAACTAGCTGCTTTGGTGTTTTCACAGTTTTGCAGAAAGGACAAAGCATTCGCAAGTTTTTCCAGGGCTACTTTTCTTCCTACTGGGGGGAAAAAAAAACACAACCCTTTAGAATACAGTTTATTTTTTTTTCTTCAGGAAACATATTTAGAGCTTTTATTCCAAATCTTATGCAGCAAGAGAAGCTGCTGGATTTCTCATCCTTTGACCACAGTCTCAGCACAGAATAGCTTTAGATAGGAATTTTGTGTGACATTAAGCACATATAGTTGAGAATTAAATTTTGTTAGTATTTCAGACTTAAATTCTTAAGAATATATACTACATTTTTATAAACTACTCAGTTCCTGAAACTGGACTCTGTTCCTAAAACTAAATATTATAATATTTAATAATTCGCTAACGTATAGAAATAAATGTTGAAGTCTCTACTATCTTCTTTATAAACACCCTTTCACTGGTAATATGAAAAGTTAAAAATTGGAAATCAAGTCAAATGACAACTGGTGTAGAGTACGCAGAGCTTAAACTGGAATTTTATCATGTTGTACTTTATGATTTATAGATACATATCTATATGTAACCTTATATACAACATACAGGTACATTCATCTGTATACAAATAGAGTGTAAGTCTATATACAGATAAAATTTTTCATTATGAATAAAAATTTATTTCTCAAAGGCATTGTGTCAGATGAACAATGATGCCAAAAGTAAAAGAGGCAAGGAAAAAAGCTCCAAGCATGTGGCATCTGATATCCACCATGGGATTCCTAGTGTATTTAGGAAAATTACATAAAATGTGCAGAAAACACAAATATCTACGGAAAGAAAACTAGTGAAATTACAGAAACATTTTGTAGTCTTTTGATAGTAGAATAATTAAAAGTCAAAGACCTAAGCACTTACAACAATGAAAAAGAAAGAAGTATAGGGTAAAACATAGAAGTATAGAGTAACTTTAGAGTAAATGTGAGGTAAGGATAGAGTGAGTATGATCGAAAAAATAAAACTGAAAAACAAAATCCGTTCATTTATAGTGTACTGATAGTAAGCCAGGTCTGGGTAAAATCTCAAAAATAAAATCAGTGATGGCTTTTGCAACGTCTTGAACACCTTGGTGCTCCTCTCTCTGAACAAGTGCCCACCACCAAGTCCCCCACGAGGCTGATCTGTGCGTAATTCACACAGCTTTCCCTTCTCTTCACTCACGCACCGGAACATTACCACTGAATGCCAGTTCAGCCTTCCTTGACTTCTGCTGTGGAAGGAAAGATGACCTAACATTTATTGATAATTTACTAAATGCCTACTTTCTAATGCATTATTTTATTTAATTCTTACAAAAACCCTATACAGTTTTCTCATTCCCACTTTTAAAAACATAGAAACTAAGACGCAAATACAAAATAAAAATACTGAATTAAGAATTAAGACACGGAGATGTTCTTACCCTAAATGTCATGCTGTTTCTCATAAGTTATATTTCCTCTCTTAGAAATTATTCCTGACTGGATTATTAATGTCTGATAATGGCATTATGCCATGACTCTAAATTATCATTAATCGTCAACAATTTTAAAAAGAGATTTTTCATCCCTCTGACTATTCAAATGATACATGCTTATCATAGGAATTTCTAAAATATATAATATAAAGACAAGCAATGATTCTCACTTTTACCAAGTCACCCAGAGGGAAAACTCCATTTTAAATAATTTAAAATATAATTTTAAAATAATACGTTTTAACTTTATGCACCACATGTGTTTTGTGTGTCCCTACTTCCTGTCTTGTCTACACAAAGAACTGGCACATTGGAAAAATTCCAAGCAGAATGATAGCCCTTTGAGAAAGAGCACTTTGATCAAGGTTTTTTCCTAAAGTCCCAATGGCTGATTCCATTTAATGTTAGGCCCTCCATAAGCAAATGCCCCAATTCTAATGTTCAAATCAAGGAAAATTGGAGATTAACTTTTAGAATGGCCAAGTAACAATCTCTCAACTACTCATTCTTTCACACACAAAGACAAAAATACTGACACAACAATTAAAAGTAGTCATTTATAGAACTCTCCAAATTAACCAAAGCCACTGAGCTGTATTGTAAGGCCTAAAATAGTGTAAGACACGTGGAATTTGAGCCATGAGTTCCTCTCCTCTTACCAGACATGCCTCTCACTGCCCAACCAGGAAGGTTTCCTGCCCAGGTAATTCCCCATCAACTGCACCAGCTGCACTCTACCTGGCCCTCAACCAAACTGGTTTCACCTTCCAGCCAGCCAGCCACCCACCCAAATTGTTCAAACAAACTAGTCATATCCTCCTGAGAGGAAACAAGGCCCCCCCTCCCCCCATTATTACAAAGTCTATCTCCCACAGCTACTTCTGTTTGACTCTATTTCCAAGTACAGCCTCTGTGTGACCACGCATAGCACACAGTGTCCTCTTCCCACGGGCTGTGAGTTAACGTGACTAATAAACTGTGTATCCCCTCTGTCCAGTGTTGGCTATTGTGTTCAGCCAGCTTGTACTATTTATGCTAATGACGGCCTTCTTCAGCAACTGAGTGAGCAGGAATGATCAGAACGAGAACAAACAAAATCATCTATGCAAGAGAAATTATTGAACTTCTTTAGACAGGGGGTCTGTGTGACATTTTAAGCTGGGGTTCTTCCCATCCCCCTGCTCTCCGTACCCTAGTGGTGCAATAGCCTCAAAAAGCCAAGTCTTGCAGCCAGTTTACCAGACTGAACTCTTGTAGCTCTGTAAGAAACACCATCTCCAAAACAGTCAATATAATGTTTGAACATCCAGCTCCATGGAAAATCTCTATTATTGTGCTATTACAGCTGTTTTATTTAACTCCTATTTCAGCCTAATCAGGGTGGGGAGGGGAGGAGTACTACCCCCAGGTCATTACTGAAGCAGTTTCAATCTGCTAGCAACACTGCAACTACCTAAAACTATTATTTCAGTTGGAGCAAAAAAGCCTGACCAAGAATTTAAAAGGAAATCTTCAAGACCAAAATGGCTGTCAGGAAATTTGAAAAGCTCCAACCTATTTCTGAACATCTAAAAGACTGTGTGAGCATGTACACAGCTCTGGAAAGACCTGGTTAAGAAGAAAGCTCCATTAAATTCTGGCCAAACATAAGGCCCTAAACAAGTAGAAAGTGAAAGCTAAGGCTAAGGCTGTCTTATAAATGTCCTGAAGTTTGAAGGGATGCCTTTGTACAGATCCCCTTGGTAAAGGTAGAAGATATACAGGCAAGTTATTTGAGGACATCTTCTCATCAAACATTGCATTGGCTGACCACTAAATTACACTGAATCAGGGGTGACTCACAGGAAGCCCGGTTTAACAGTTTAAATAAGAATTATTTTAAATTAGGGGTGCCTGGGTGGCTCAGTTGGTCGGGCATCCAACTTCGGCTCATGTCATGATCTCATGGTTAGTGAGTTCGAGCCCTGCATTGGGCTCTGTGCTGACAGCTCAGAGCCTAGGGCCTGCTTCCGATTCTGTGTCTCCCTCTCTCTCTGCCCCTAACCCACTCGCATTCTGTCTCTGTATCTCTCAAAAATAAATAAACATTAAAAAAATTTTTAAAGAATTATTTTAAATTAAAAACACTTAATTTTTTTTTAATTTAAAAAAATCCAGCAGTGTTGGTTGCATATTGAAGGAAATACAAAATCTATTGAATTAGTCTAGGTAAATCTCTGAACAAATACACAGCAATGAGATAAACAACAATGACAACAAAATCACACTAACAAAATCTGGGTGGGGGGACTTGATACCAAAGTTGTTACAATGTCCAGTTCTCAACCAAAAATTTTGAGACACGGGGCACCTGGGTAGCTCAGTCAGTTAAGCATCCAACTTCGGTTCAGGTCATGATCTCACAGTTTGTGAGTTCGAGCCCCGCGTCGGGCTCTGAGCTGTCAGCACAGAGCCTGATATGGGGCTCTAACTCACGGACTGTGAGATCATGACCTGAGCCACCCAGGTGCCCCTCCGTCTCTTAATAATAAATAACGTTAAAAAAATTTTAAAAAATATTTGAGACATGCAAAAAATTTTTTAAATAAATGAAAACAAAACAAGAAGTGTGCAACATAAAATGGCAAAAAGGATTCTGAAAATAATGTCCCTTAGCGACTCACATTTTAGTACAAAAAGATTTTAAATCTATTATAAATGTTTAAAGAATGAAAATAGCTAAAGAAATAATGAAAAACATGACAACAGCACCTTACCAAGAATAGTAAAAAGAGATCAACACAATTAAAAAAAAAATAACTAAATAGAACTAGTTCTGTAGATGAAAGGCACAAGAACAGAAAAGAACAATTTAGTAGAGGGACTCAAAATCAAGAGTGTAGCAGGCAAGAGAAGGAATCATCAAACTTGATAGTTCAAGAGAAATTATCCAGTGTTAGGAGCAGAAAGAGAAGGAGTGAAAAAATTGAACAGGGCCCCACAGACTGGAGAGATATGAATAAGCCTTCCAACATACACATATTGGGAATGTCATGAGGTGAGTAAAAAGTAGAAAGGACAGAAAAGGTTTTTGAAGAAACACTGGTCAAAGCCTTCCCCAATTTGATGAAAAATATTAATCTCATCAGATGAGACTACCAATTGGATTACCAATGAACTCCAGGTAAAATACACTCAAAAAGTCACAGCTAGACATATCATAGTCTAATAGAGAACAAAGATGGAGACAAGATCTTGAAAGCAAGAAAAAGAACTTGTATAAAACCATTTCCCAATAAGAATAAAAGCTGACTTCTTATCAGAAACCATGGAGTCCAGAAAGCAATGGGATGCCATAGATTTAATATAGATTAAAAAATAATCTATAAACTAAGAATTCTATATCCAGCAAAACTATTCTTCAAAAAATGAAGAAGGAATTACAAGAAAAGAAAAAAAAAAAAAAAAAAAGGAATCTGCCAGTAGTAATTGTGTCCTATCATAGTCACTAAAGAGAGTTCAAGCTGAAAGGACATTAGACAGTAACTTGAAACCACATAAAGAAATAAAAAGCATCCATAAACATAACTACATAGGTAAAAGTAAAAGAAAGAATAAATGTCTTTCTGTTTGTAACTATTTTCTACTATCTTATTTAAAAGCAAATACATAGGGGCGCCTGGGTGGCTCAGTCGGTTAAGCGGCTGACTTCAGCTCAGGTCATGATCTCGCGGTCCGTGAGAGCTGTGAGTTCGAGCCCCACGTCGGGCTCTGTGCTGACAGCTCAGAGCCTGGAGCCTGTTTCAAATTCTGTGTCTCCCTCTCTCTGACCCTCCCCTGTTCATGCTCTGTCTCTCTGTGTCTCAAAAATAAATAAATGTTAAAAAAAAATTTTTTTTAAAGCAAATACATAGAGCAATAATTATACAACTGTGTGGATGGGCTTATAGTGTACAAAATGTAATCTGTATGATAATTATAATACAAAGGAAGAGGAAGAATGGATCTCTATTGGAATACACGATTGTATGCTATTGAAATGAAATCTAATGAATATCAATGTAAACTAGATTAAGATACTAATTGTAATCTTCAGGACAACCACAAAACCAAACCCTCAAAAAATACGAATAAGAAAATTAAAATGGTATACTAAAAAGTATCTATTTAACACAACAAAAGGCAGTAATGAGGGAATAGAGGAACCACAAAAAGACACAAGACCTACAGAAAGTGAATAGTTGATGTAAATCCTACTTTATCCATAGTTACATTAAATGGAGTAACACTATAACCAAATGGCAGAGACTAGAAGCTGAATTTAAAAACCACCTAAGTATTTGCTGTTTACAAAAGACACTGAAATTTTAAAGGCACAAGTAGATTTAAAGTAAAGGGGTGGAAAGATTAATATAAGAGCATTCATCACAAAATAGCTTAGGGGGCTATATTAATATCAGACAAAAAGAGACTTTACGACAAAAATTGTTTCTAGAGATAGATATTTTATAAGGACAAAATGATCAGTTTACCAGGAAGACAACAGTATATGTATGTACCTAACAGCAGAGACTTAAAATACATGAAGCAAAAACTAACAAAATTAAAGCGAACAATAAACAATGAAACAGTAATAGTTGGCGGCATCACTACCCTACTTGTAATAATTGATAGGGGTTGCGTGAAGGACAATTTAATTTCTTAAAGGCACCTAGATTGATGCACTTTCCCTCAACAGAAACCGAGCATTTTTGACACGTCCTTTATTTTACCTTCAACGTCTATCCTCACCAAATCTCAACATGTGTCTTAAATCCACCAGCTTTTTCTGTCACTAGCTGCTACCACCTTGGTCTAAAAACACCACCATCTCTCCTTAGTCTAGTCTAATACACATACATGCTAGCATCTCTCATTTCTATCTTATCTTTAAGTTCATTGTTTTAAATAATAGCAATTGCCATATATTTTTAATGTTTGTTAGATCCTGTCACTACCCTGCATGCAACCCCTATGAGCTTTCCATTCGATGTGTAATGAAATCCCAATTCTTGTCAGTGGCCCATAAAGCTCTCTTTATTATCTGGGCCTCCCTAAGTCTCTAAGTTAATTTTGCATTCCTACATCTCCATTCTCTTACCACATAGCCTCTTTCCGTTGATCAAACCCACCAGGCTCTTTTTCAGCTTTGCTATCAAGCCTTCTATTCCTTCCACCTTAAATTCTTCAGGTCTCAGCTTGAACCTTCCCCAGAAGGTAACTTGATGTTCCAATTCAAACCACACCTCTTTACCACTCTTTCTTTGGGAACTATATAGTTTGATTACATATTCATTCGTGGTGTTATTTAAAAGATTCTTTGAAAACTGAACGCAACCTTTATCAGCTGTTACTTCATTTTCTTCAACCATTTAAGCTAAGGAAAAATATGCACAGCAACTTTTAATTTGAAACTCAAAAATAATTACAAAAGGTGAAATGTTCCCTGTGACTTCTTCAGACTATACTTACCTTCTGTGAATGATTTCTCTTCTGAGGTAAACTTTGAGGAGAGAGGGAAAGATTTATAAATCTCTTTAGTTTTATGTAGCTGCAAAAAATATGTTTTATGGTTAAATTCTTCCTGGATGTCTTTTTGCCTAGGATCAAAAATCCTTTTTATCTCTGGTTATTCCATCTCACTGTCAACATGCATAATCCTCGGTATTCTAGAATTTTATAAAGGTCATTTGAATATGCTTTAATCAGGCTTTAAACACATACTCTTTTATGGTTGTCATTATTAATAGCCAATGGTGTCATGGTTTGTGGTTATTTTAGACTAACTCTGAGGCCTGTTCAGCAAGATGGGGTTAAAAAACATTGAGCGGGTACAACTTCTTAAATTTAAAGTGTATAAAATTGGTTAACATTTTTTGAGAATATATCTTCTTTGCTTAAAATATTGGTAATATTAAGAACATTGCTTTTTAGTTTTCACAAAGGGTGTTTCAAACTTTTTCAGATAATTTATTTCTCTAAAATGTTAACAGTCTCCTCAATTTCTGCTATTTAGAGACTATGGTGACCTCATTGGAAAAGCTTTCCCTCTAAAAGTGATTGACTGGGGAGCCTGGGTGGCTCAGTTGGCTAAGCGTCTGACTTTGGTTCAGGTCATGATCTTCTGCTTTGTGGGTTCGAGCCCCGCATTGGGGCTCTGTGCTGACAGCCCAGAAGAGCCTGAATCCTGCTTCTGATAATGTGTCTCCCTCTCTCTCTCTGCCTTTCCCCCACTTGTGCTCTGTCTCTCTGCCTCTCAAAAATGAATAAATGTTCAAAAAATTTAAGAAAAGTGATTAATCAATTTGAGAACATTTGGCTAAGAAATATGTTACATTTCACACTCCTTCAACATTTGGTGCCATTAGTGTAGCAAGTATTTCTGACTGACATAAACATAGGACACTGTTCCCAGAAGCTATTTATAAGAAATTGATCATTTGTCTCAACACTCTTTGGGGAGGGGAAAAGTTCGGATTAATTTTCACTATCAGCGTATAAAAGGAAATACTTTAACTTTTAAAGCTATACATCATAGGGGTGCCTGGGTGGCTCAGTCGGTTAAGCGTCCAACTTCGGCTCAGGTCACGATCTCACCTTCCGTGAGTTCGAGGCCCGCGCCGAGCTCTGGGCTGATGGCTCGGAGCCTGGAGCCTGCTTCCGATTCTGTGTCTCCCTCTCTCTCTGCCCCTCCCCCGTTTATGCTCTGTCTCTCTCTGTCTCAAAAATAAATAAATGTTAAAAAAAAAGCTATACATCATATATATATGATTCTATATTCATATATATATGATTCTATAAGAATTTAGTTTCTATAATTTGCCACCATAACACAAATCAGTAGTCTCTGCTTTGGAGGGAAAATAGTTTTCTATACAAACATATAAGCATACTTATATATACATATCCCGTGCATTAACAACGTATTTTGGTTAAAAAGGTTTATTAAAACGAGTAGGTAAATAGAGACTAAGTAGTAAGGAAGTTACCTTTTCATGACTTGGTTCCTCTGCTCTGTTATTCCTGAGCCATACGTTTCAAGTTCAACTTCCTTACTAATGAAAACCAGTTGCTGGGATAATGTTTAACTCTTAAGTACCATTTTTCCAAGGAAAACATTAAAATTGGTCTCAAATGTGTGCTCACTCATAATGTGAAGATTTCAAATAAATCTCTTCTAAGAAAATAAAGACCATCCCAACTCTTCCCAGACGTAGCAAAGACTCTTAAATTTTCAATTTCTAGTTGACTTGAGGGAAATGACTCATTCCATCGTCTAGTAGTAACTGTAGATACCAGAGCCTCTAGAGAGAACTCACGGATGCCTACTTCACGAGGCTAGCAAAGAAATTGTAAATAAAAAATATGCGGAGGGAAAAAAATACCTCAAAATTTTAAAGGGCCTTTGAAAGGGAGTAATCTATTTCAGTTCTATTCCTCACTCTGAAGGTGTATGAATTAGAGTTACTTTGTGTCACTGTAAAGCCTCCAGGAAGGCAGATCCTGAACCACTGCCAAAAGCTTTCTAGCTGGTATTTTTACATCACTTTCATGAAGAGTTTGCAGCATTGTTTGTGCCTTTTTGAACCTTCCTTTGCTCAATAAACAGAAGGCATATTTATTTGGCACGTATTTATAATACTGAGTCAAGGTGATGCAAGGAATTGGCAATTAACCTATCAGGAATTTAGAGTAGGGAATCCTACTAAAGTGCCAGATTCTTTTTGCCAGTGCCAGTGCCAGAATTTTATATGGAAGAATCTAAGGGGCAATGGTCTAAATATGAGAATAGAGGGATTGTCTAGGAGTGAAAAAAAAAGCACAATGTTTAACTGGATTACATATTTATTTGGGACAGCTTGAATCTAATTTGCTTAGCAAGCACTGTTTTTAACTTGGATTTTGTCTTTATTTGGTGACTTGAGGGAGAAAAGGTTTACAGTGAAGGACTCTGATGTATAAAGAATTAAGAAGATCAGAGAGGTTCCTGGGAAATTAAGGTAAGCGAAAGATTATGTGCCTGAACTTGTTGAATCAGAATATCTACACAGAAATACTATTATAAGAACTTGTATGTTACTGAGAATTGGAATCTTTAAGGATATTCTTTTTTTTTAAATTTTTAACCTTTATTTATTTTGAGAGAGAAAGAGACAGTGTAAACAGGGAAGGGGCAGAGAGAGAGGGAGGCACAGAATCAGAAGCAGGTTCCAGGCTCTGAGCTGTCAGCACAGAGCCTGATACGGGGCTCAAACTCACAAACCGTGAGATCATGACCTGAGCTGAAGTCAGACACTTAACTGACTGAGCCACTCAGGCACCCCAGGGATATTAAGAAGTTTAGCTACTGCCATCCATATGCCATATTTACTACATAAAAGTCCCTTACATATCATCAATCGTGTTTATAACTATAGTCACTTTGCCAGTCCTTGTACATTGGTATCTTTGTGGTCAACAATTTATCCATCTGATTCGTAGTTATTTAGGATCTGCTGGTGGCTCATTACTTCATTCTTGTATCTTACACCTTATATGTTTGCTTAACTGTATAGAGAAACTTAAAAAAAAAAAAAAAGCTCTATTGCTTCAAGGGAGCGACCTGGTCTAGATTAGTCTAAAAATATATAAATATAAAATATTCTGAAAATATTTAAGCTATGCGTTAAGCAGAGTATCATACTGATCTTTCTCATGTGCAATATAGTCCCAGTTCCCATCTGGTGACCTTTAAAATAGTCTTCTGTCTCTTTGACTTCTGAGTTTGCTTCCTATGCTCTTCTATAGCCCACTCACCTAACAGCACAGCCAAACAGGATGACTTTTCTTTTTTAATTTATTTTTTTTTATTTACCTCCAAGTTAGTTAGCATATAGTGCAACAATGATTTCAGGAGTAGATTCCTTAATGCCCCTTACCCATTTAGCCCATTCCCCCTCCTCAAACCCCTCCAGTAACCCTCTGTTTGTTCTCCATATTTAAGAGTCTCTTATCAAACAGGACTTCTTGATGATTCCTACCAATGCCTTACAGTGTTCTACCCCTGTGCCCATGTTCCAGTAATTTCCTCAATCTAGAATACTCTTTTTATTATTCATACTGTTTCCTGTCATACTGTCCATATTGTTCCTTTTGAAATTCTATTTGCAAAGAGCTTTAAATGCCACGTCCCTCCTGAAGCTTTTTTTTTTTTTTTCTTTCTCTCCTCAGATATAATTGGCACATAGCTTTCCCAATACAAAGTGGAAAAGTGATCTACTCTGTGCCTTTCTATTGGTTGATATATACCACTTTCTATCCTGTATTAGAACAGTTTTTATCCTGGGCTTGTCTATTTTATCAAATTGTAATCTCTTTGAGGACAAAGGGCAGGTACTATTCAACTCTGTGCCCCTTGTAGCCACTGATGTTCCATAGATATTTTTGGAATTGAAAGCTCATTTGGCATAGTAGTAGTTCCCTGGGTTCCATATACACAGATAATCTTTGACAGTAATACTCAAGCAACTGATAGTGTCAAGATGATCACCAGCTGGAAATCTGTTAGAAATTAGAATCTCAGGACCCACCCCAAACCCACTGAATCAGAATCTGCATTTTACAAAGATCCTAGGAGATTAGTAGACCCTTAAAGTTTGAGATACACTGTATAAAGTTCATATATTTTACAGTAAAAAAGTCTGCAAGTGACTCTAGTATTTAGCATTCATTAAGTCACGTACATTAGACAACAAGGCTCACTGTTCTCAGTCCTGGGTGACTGATGGAAACAGAGGAATCCATGAGGCACACAGTAATCAAGAAAGGGACATTCGTTTTTATACAAAGATATTAGCATTACTATGAGGCAAAAATGAAGAAGCATTCAATATCAGACGCTATATTCTAATTCATGTTTGTAATCACTATGTTCTCTATATGCAATGTGAAAAAGACCTGTCAGAGTGTTCTCAAAATTATACAAAGAAATTATGAAAGTCTCTGTAAGAAGAGATCTATAGATGAAAGCTTTTCATAAAAAAGACTGGGGGACACCTGGGTGGCTCAGTTGGTTAAGCATCTGACTCTTGATATTGGCGCAGGCCATGATCTCACACTTTGTGAAATCGAGCCCCACATCAGGCTCTGGGCTGACACTGCTGAGCCTGCTTGGGTTTCTCTGTCTCCCTCTCTCTGCCCCTCCCCCACTTGCGCACGCACAATTGCGCACGCACAATTTCTCTCTCAAAATAAATTTTTAAAAAATTTAAAAATCTTTAGAAAAAAAAAGAAGAAGAATGGATTGTAGGGACTGCAAAACAGAAGAAGAATTCAAAGATTACTGAAATAGACTGAGAATCTATATGGGTCTGAACAAAGGAAGTATCACTAGAAGTGAAATGAGGAAATGGAATTTGAAAAATTTTGGAGAATGAACATCAATAGATTCTGGAAAGGCTGTGGGGAATTTGAAAATGACTGCACTAATGATTCTTGGAGAGAATTAACTGAGAGAACAAATACAAAAGGGGGAAAAAAAAGAGGTAGAAAAAAACACCAGAGAAATGATGCAAAGCATAGATTTCAGCTACCAAACCCCCACTGCCCACCAAAGCCCACTGCCTTCATGCATAATATTGCCATGATCCTGAAAAAAATAAGATGCTGAGGGTTACTTTAAGTTTCTGGACAATTTCCATTTGATGACCAGAGAAAGTAGAAAACAAGGTTAGGTATTTGAAAGTCATGTGCATGAAATGTTAATAGAAAAGACAACATAGTTACTATTTCTTCAACCTCTCCCTAAAAATATTATCATTAACTATTCACGCCTGTGCATGCAGAAGTGTTAAGATTGTCCAAATTCCGTACCCTTGCTACTTGTTATCGTTAAATCCACTTTAACAAAATAAAGCTGAAGTATGTAGTATGATAACTTTCTCTTTATTCTTTCTGCTTATCTATTTGGAACACATGTGGTTGGTAAAAATTTGCAATGAAAAAGTCCATGCTTAGGGTCTAATGGAACCAATATATAAATGAATATATAAATGAATTTCATGCATGGGAAGCATTTTTATTGGGGATAGTATTATTTTAGACACATATACATATAAAGTTGAGAACAATCAAAAGAATAGCATATTATAAATTAGTATTTTTCAAACTGTTTCCTCAACATATTTAAAACTTTTGCAGATAGTTTAATATATAATTTGGTTTCATTAAAGGTTTTAAGCTTCAGCCATAAAAATTGTATACATACATTTAAAAAAATCAAATATGAATTTATTATTCTAGGTAGCCCATTTACCTATAAAACGCAATATTTTCTGAGGTGTCATTTGTAAAATGAACTTCGTGGTCCATTTAAATTTGGTAGGGATAGAGGGTTTGGGTTAATTTGATGGCGAAATAACAATATTCAAAAAACTTTATTGTGAAATACAGAGACAATTTCACACCTGCTCTTGATTCTATCTCATAGAAAAAATTTAAACAGGGCTTGGGGAAAAATGTAGTTTAGGAACTGCTATCATTTATCACTGTAAAATTCATTTCTATAATTGTGCAGTCTTGCGAGCATTACTTGTTAATTAGCTTTAATTATACTTTCAGTCGATTACTCAAAATCTGACCTTTTCTCACAAAAGTCAGGCAAGAAGAATATAGGTGAGGCACAGGAACTAAACTATACACAATAAACAGGTTGGCAATAGTAATTTATTTTTTGCTTACCTACTCAATACTTGGGCAACCATTACTAAGTTACATTTTCTCCTTTCCATTTTTATGAAATCCATTACCTTTACCACAGAATTCTCTCACAAAGTAGCGTATAAAAATGTTATTTAACCTTTACAAAGTAAGCAACTTAAATGAACTTTTGATTATCTGGGATGAATGTTGATAACTATCATGTAATCAAGTCTTCATTTACTACCACATATGTGAAAAATAGATCCTATGGACAAAACTTTGAGTTATGTTATCTGTAGGGAAATAGATCTTTCATTTAATTTTAATATGCTAATACCATTCCTTGCAGCAAAAAAATTTTACTAGTTTATATTGCTTTCTAAGGTATATAAATTTAGCACAGGCCATTTTATGGGACATGGACAGGTGACAACGTTAATGCCTTGTTCTTGTCCTCTGCTATGAGTGAACTATGCATATTCCATAGCTACTTGTGCCTAAAATTTATCCTAAGATTAAAGAACCATAAAAATTATGTAGATTTGTAAATTATTGGGGAGATATAAAAATATATCTGTTAAATGGTACATTAGGGAAAACTGAAGTACATAGAATTCTTATATAAAATAATCTTTAACTGGTGACAAGTCGTAAAGAAAAGTTAAAATCACCAGTCAGCTCTACAGTGTATGTCCTTTCAGGGTTTGACATTACTCTGTTTACAGAGCTGTGGTTAGACTACATTACCAGTTTTATATCATGGTTTTACACTAAGAATTATACCCAGAAGTTTTCAGTGTTATGTTTTAAAACCTTCATATAATTGTTTTAATGGTTTCCTCACAAGCTCTGTGTATATTCATTAATTTTAAGTATGAACGTAGTAACTTAATCATAAGTGATTTGGATGCTCTTAAGAGATACATTCACATATTTAGAGTCCACAAGTTCTGCCTCCCTACAATATTTCCTGGTCAAGTCCGATTGCTTCTTTGCAGGAGACTTAAAGGAAGATTCTCAAGGTCTAAGTGGCATATGGTCTAATATTTATAAATAGGATCTTGATAGCATTGGAAGCAAATTAAATAAAATTCCGTCTGCATTTTATTTATTTTTTAAATTTTATTTAGTTTGAGAGAGAGAAGGAGAGTACAAGTGGGGACGGAACAGAAAGGGAGGGAGAAAGAATCACAAGCAGGCTACACACCATCAGGGCAGAGCCCAATACAGGACTTGAACTCACGAACCACAAGATCATGACCTGAGCCGAAACCAAGAGTCAGACGCTTATTGACAACCACCCAAGCTCAGGTGGCCCTGTTGCATTTTACATAATTTTAATAATTTTTTAGTACCTCTATAGGTCTGGTCGTTTTGTTGATGCAGGAGTCAAGAGCACTGTGTAGAATTTGGTAGTTTTACTAAAATAAGTACATTGTGCTTTTCTTAAAAGGTCTGAAGAATGCAGAAAACTTTACCTAATCACCCCAAATTCTCCTTGATTTTACCCCAGGCTTTCAGAGCTCTACTTTTGGTGTTCTTTCCTCCACTGAATTAGAGAACATATATCAAATTTCAGGGATTCCATAATTTCTAGCACAATGTTCTCTATATTACAACTTCAAATTATTAATGGTGAGGATGATAGTGAAAACAAAGAGAAAGGAATGGTAAACTTTAAAATATGAACAATCAACAAGTATTAGTTTTGACTAGACATGTAATAGCACTGAAGCTCTCTTCAAAGCTCTCCATGCTGTTGGTACAATGTACGTATTGATGCATGCAGCATCCAGAGCACTGGGCTCATAAATGACTCTTTAGCACTCCCTCCCCTATCTGCTCATTGGTTGAATTGTATGTTTAATAAAAGTCAGTTATGTGTGGACCCAAGCTGTTTATTTCATTGAGCTTATTACTGAATTTCATGGTTTAATTAAATATTTTAGAATATAAGTGCAGAGAGAGAGGCAATTCTTATTTCCATGAAAGTTAAATACTTTGGAAAGTCCAATGGCAAACAAAAAAAAAAAAAAGAAAAAGAAAAAAAAAATGTTGATTTAGATGTATTCAAGATAACCATAAAAGGCTAGAGAAAAAAATTAACCCAGTAAGAACCCTGATTTTGATTACTTCAAATGTGTTCGGTTCTTGCTCTAGTTCAAAGACAATGACACCAGAAATTATAGATAATTCAAATGTGTTAAGACTTATTCAAGAAAGGTGTTGGGAACCTTCAATCAGCCCATCCACGACGTAAACAAAAACAGCTTTTCCACACATTTTTAAATATATCTTAAAGTGTTTAAAATATGAATATATCTTTTTATAATTTTATATTTTTAAACTTAAAAAATAAACTAAAAGGAATAAAAGGGCTTAAATTTTAAAGCAGAGTTTAAATTGATGTCTTAGGTTTTTTTTTTGTTTTTTTTTTAACGTTTATTTATTTTTGGGACAGAGAGAGACAGAGCATGAACGGGGGAGGGGCAGAGAGAGAGGGAGACACAGAATCGGAAGCAGGCTCCAGGCTCTGAGCCATCAGCCCAGAGCCTGACACGGGGCTCGAACTCACGGACCGCGAGATCCTGACCTGAGCTGAAGTCGGACGCTTAACCGACCGAGCCACCCAGGCGCCCCTGATGTCTTAGTTTTAACACTAACTAGCAGAAGAAATTTGGGGTATATACTACTCGAAGCCAAATTCCTCTCATCAATAAGACATAAGAATTGGAGTAGATAACCTGTATGGTCACTTCCAGTTTTGTTTGTTTGCTTTTGGGTTTTTTCTTTTTTTTTGGAGGGGAGGAAGTAAAGGGAAACTATTATTACATAGGCAGTAAGTTCCAACATACTATGAGAGAGGAAAAAAACTGGATAAACCAAAATTGTTTAAGTATTAAAATCTTTGGGGAAATGAGGAATCAGTAGGTTTAGTTGAGTATAAAATAGCCCCCTCCACTATCCATTCTTTTCTTCATTCTTTTCATAATTGGACACCAAGTTTTAACAGGAAACATGACTGCCCAGGCTGATACTATGTTTCCCAGGCTCCCTTGCAACTGGGTATGGCTAAAGATTTTATTAATGGGATATGAATAGAAGTGATATATATACAATTTATGGGGCAAAGAAAGCATACTCCTAAAACAGATGTGGCTCTTTTCTTGAGCTAACATTGACTATACAAATCATAGAGATGTCCTAGAAGGTGGTGAAACACCACTATGGAAGGAACTTGGTTCTTTGGATGACTTTGTGGCCTAGATAGTTCTTTCTAAAACTACCCAACTACCTCAGGAGTTTTATACAAATATTAAGTAAACGTAGAACTTTTCTGAGCCATGGTTTTTATACAGTAGCTAAGCCCACAACATGTATTTAATCCAAAGTTTTTTTTTTTTATTTCATCAAAATAAGCAATTACTATTTATTATTATGGTAGGACTAATTTCTATTTATAATCTTCATTTTAAGCTTTGGTCGATATAACAAAATTAGTGCAATTTAAAATTTTCCGTATATCTCTGCTCAAATATATTTTAAGCTTCTTGAGGTCAGACTCTTACTTCCTGGAAGCTCCACTTCCAAGCATGTATCTCAATAATGACAACACTATAGGGGCGCCTGGGTGGCTCAGTCAGTTAAGCATCCAACATCGGCTCAGGTCATGATCTCGTGGTTTTTGAGTTGAGCCTCGCACCGGGCTCTGTGCTGATAGCTCAGAGCCTGGAGCCTGCTTCAGATTCCCCTTCTCCTCCTCTCTGTGCCCCTCCCATTCTCATGCCCAGTCTCTCTTTGTCTTTCAATAATAAATAAACGTGAAAAAAAAAATAATGACACCACTATGCATACTCATGGTATGTAAGAAGTATTTTCATATGAGGATAGAAGATAGACTTACAGTAGTTCAAATCTCAGCTCATATTCTTATTGATCAAATGACTTTTGCCCAATCTTTACACATAAAGTGCTTATGCATACCAGCTACTTCATAAATGCTACTTCTAAGAGTATACTATAAAATTTATAGATAATTACGAAGCAAGATAAAAAATGTTTTTTTGTAATTCATCACAAATTAGTTTTACCTGTGTGTTTCTTATTTCTTTGTTGAGATGCATCATCAGAAGCTATTTTGAAAGAATTTAATGGTGTAATGATATTATATACCCTTTCTTGTTTTCTATATACTTTTTGCCTTAATTAGATAAAAATCCACTGAAAAAAGACAGATTGGGTAATAATCACAGGTATACCAAATCTATTTCTTAATATCTTTGTTTTCTTAATAATCTTCAAAATCAGTTTCAAAAATGTTCCATAATTTCACGTTATTACATTTCACTTTTAAAAACTCAAGATCAAAAGGTTTAAGATGGTGATGCAGGAAGACCCTGAACTCACCTCCATGGACATTCCTAATCTGTACCTATAAATAGAACAATTCCTCTTGAAGAACTGAGGGCTGACTGAACAGATTTGCACAACAAAGAGTAGAGCGATTGCATAGACTATGGCAGGAGAGATGGAGACAGGTAATGAAAGGAACCCCATACCAACAAAATGAAAACTGCAGTGGGAGGAGTAATACTGAGGAACCAGGAGCAGCTTTATCTGCCCTCGGGCAAAAAAAAAAAAAACGCCATGGTTTAAAAGGACACCTAGAATATAAAGGAATAGCCCTCTACCAAATGGAGGAAATTGTCTCTGGGGTTGGAGGGGCAGGCAAGTGCTATTGATTATGATCCTCCTCCATCTTGATAATGCAGAGAGGAGCAGAGTAGCCAGCCTGCCACCCAAGTGAGGCTGAGCCCCTGGCCCACACCAGCCCTGGACACAGAAAACCCTGGGGCATAGGAAAAGGGCTGCAGTTTTTAAAAAGCAACCAGAATATATAGGAACCATCCCTAGAACTCTAGCAAATGACAGGAGAGTTGCTGGCACTCTCTCCAGGTTTGGAGGGACAGATGAATGCCTTTGTTTACATTCTTGCTCTAACTTGAAGGGACAGAAGAGAGCAGGGTCTGAGTGCTCTGGCAGGCCAGCTATCTTAGTGAGTCCCAGGCCCCTGGCATACAACAGCCCCAGCTTTCCCATGAAGGCGGCCCTAGTACAGTGTGTACTGGGATATCCCTGGACAGTGTCAACTACAGCTCCAGTCATCTGGCCAAGGTAACACAGATGCAAAGCACCCAAAACACCCCAGGCTTATACCCACTTCAGTCCCAGATGACTCACAAGGGTACCCTCTGGCAGAGAACCCCAGGACCTCCAGCCTGTGCCTGCTTCAGCTCTAGCTGTTTTACCAGAGATCGCCCTGCACAGAGTACCATAAGACCACCTGGCCCACCTAAATTCCAGACTTTTTTCCAGGGTATTCCCTACATAGAATGCCCTGGGACACCCCAGCTTGCACTCACTTCAGTTGTCCTGCCAGTGTAGAGAGCCCTGGGAACCACCTGAAGTTCATTCTCACTTCAGTTTCAGCCATCCAATTAAGGCAGCCCCACCTTGGAGTGCTCTGAGACCCCTAGCCTATGCCCGCCTATAGCTCCAGCCAACCAGCCATAACTACCAGGCATACAGTCTGCACAAGAACTTAACTACACAAGGCCATTCCTTTGAGGTTAGGAGAAGTAGCTATTCTAATTCATAAACATAAACACAGAAAGTCAAACAAAATGAGAAGACAGAGAAATGTGCTCCAAATGAAAGAATAAGAAAAAAACTTGGAAACAAAGTCTCAACAGAACAGATAAGCAATCTACCTGATTAAGTGTTCAGAGTAATAGTCATAAAGATGCTCACCAGACTGAAGAGTAAATAAACTCAGTGAAAACTTCAACAAAGAGATAAAAAAAAAAATAATAAAAAAAAGAACCAGTTAAAGACACAATAACTGAGATGAAAAATATACTAGAGGGAATCAACAGCAAATCATAAAGATTATAATAAGAGACAAAAAAAAGCATTACATAATGATAAAGGGATCGGTCCAGTAGGAGGATATAACAATTGTAAATATCTATGCACCCAAAAATGAAGCACCTAAATACATAAAGCAACTGTTAACAGACATAAAGGGGGAAATTGATAGTAGCACAATCATAGTAGGGGACTTTAACACCCCACTTACATCAATGGAGAGATAATCCAAGAGGAAATCAATAAGGAAACCGTGACACACTAGACCAGATAGACTTCATCTGTATATACAGGACATGCCATCCCAAAACAGCAGAATACACATTCTTTTAAAGTACATATAGAACATTCTCCAGGATAGATCAAATGTTAGGGCACAAAAAAATCTCTCAATAAATTTAAGATGATTGAAATTATCAAGAATCTTTTCTGACCAAAATGGTATGAAACTAGAAATAACTTACAAGAAAAAAACTATATAAAAAAAAGCGGGGGAGATGGGCACAAAATATAGAGGCCAAACAACAGACTACTAAACAAATGGGTCAATGAAGGAACCAAAAAGGAAATCAAAAATGCATGGAGAGAAATTAAAATAATAACAATCCAAAATGTTTGAGATGCAATGAAAGAAGTTCTAAGAGGGAAGTTCATAGAGATACAGGCCTACCTCAAGAAACAAGAAGAAGCTCAGATGAATAACCTAACCTTTCACCTACAGGTAACAGAAAAAGAATAAAGTCTAAGGTTCATAGAAAAAAGGAAATAATAAAGATCAGAACAGAAATAAATGAAATAGGACTTAAAAATGATAGAAAAATCAATGAAACAAAAAGCTTGTTCTTTGAAAAGATAAACAAAATTGATAAACCTTTAGCCAGACTCAGCAAGAAAAAAAGAAACCTCAAATAAGATCAGAAATGAAAGAAGAGAACAATGGACATCACAAAATACAAAGGATTATATAAACTACAACAAGAAATTATATGCCAACAAATCGGATGACCTAGAATACATGGATAAATTTCTAGAAACATACAGTCTTTAAACACTGAATCAGGAAGAAATAGAAAATCTGAACAGATGAACTACTAGTAACATAATTGAATTGGTAATCAGTAAACTCCCAACAAACAAATGCCCAGTGCAAGATGGATTCATGGGTAAATTCTACCAAGCATTTAAAGAATTAACATCTATTCTCCTCAAGCTACTCTAAAAAATAGAAGAGGAAGTATGTCTTCCAAATTCATTCTATGAGGCCAGCATTACTCTGATACCAAAGCCAGGCAAAGACACTACCCAAAAAGAGAAAACTACAGACTAATATCCTTCATGAACATAGATGCAAAAATTCTCAACAAAATATTAGCAAACCAAATTCAATAATACAGTAAAAGTATCATTCATCACTATCAAGTGGGATTTATGCCAGGTATGCAGGATGGTTACCCATCTGCAAATCAACCAATGTGATAGATCATATTTATCAAAATAAGGGATAAAAATCATAAAATTATGTCAGTACATGCAGAAAAAGCATTTGACAAAATTCAATGTGTTCATGATAAAAACTCTTAACAAAGTGAGTTTGGAGAGAATATACTTTAACATAATAAAAGCCATATATAACAAACCCATAGCTAACATCATACTCAATGGTGAAAAACTGAGAACTTTTCTTTCAAAATCAGAAAAAAGATAACGATGTCTACTCTCACCACTTTTATCTAACATAGGACAGGAAGTTCTAGCCACAGAATTCAGACAAGAAAAAAAAAATTAAAAGCACCCAAATTGGCAAGGAAGAAGTAAAACTGTCACTATTTGCAGATGACATGATGCTACATATAGAAAACTCTAAAGATTCCACCAAAAAAATGTTAGAACTAGTCACTCAGTAAAATTGCAGGATGCAAAATCAATAAAAATAAGTTGTATTTCCATACAGTAAATCAAAGTAGCAAGAAATTATGAAAACAATTCCATTTACAGTTGCACTAGAAAGAATAACTAGAAATAAATTTAACCAAAGAGGTGAAAGACATGTACTCCAAAAGTTATAAAACATTGATGAAAGAAATTGAAAATGACACAAATAAATGGAAGGATACACCAGGCTCAGAGATGAGAATTGATATTGTCAAAATGTCCATACAACTCAGAGCAATCTGCAAATTCAATGCAATTGCTATCAAATTACCAATAATATTTTTACAGAAATAGCATAATACTAAAATTTGTATGGAACCACAAAAAACCCAGAGAAGCCAGAGAAATCTTGAAAAAGAACAAAGATGGAGGTACCATAATTCCAGACTTGGAGATACACTACAAAACTGTAGTAATCAAAACAATGTGGTACTGGCACAAAAATACACACATAGGCCAATGAAAGAGAATAGGCCAGAAAACAAAAAACAAACAAACAAAAAAACAAAACACACTTTTAAATGGTTAATTAATCTATGACAAAGAAGACAAGAATATACAATGGGGCAAAAACAGTCTTTTCAACAAATGGTGCTGGGAAAACTCAACAGCAACATACAAAAGAATGAAAGTGGACCACTTTCTTTACAACATACACAAAAATAAACTCAAAAGGGATTAAAGACCTAAATGTGAGGCCTAAAATCATAAAACACCTACAAGAAAACATAGATAATCTCTTGGACATTGGCCTAACTTTTTTTTTTTTTTTTTTTTTTTTGGCTTGTCTCTTCAGGCAAGGGAGACAAAAGCAAAATAAATAAATAAATAAATAAATAAATAAATAAATAAATAAATAAATA